>NC_061107.1:88156665-88176665 GCF_015104395.2 Macrobrachium nipponense
TTCAGTAAAGACTTAATGGTGTTGAGTTTGTTAACAACTAACACTCTGACAATACATATGAAAGCAACTATGGTGAGTGCTAACAAAACAATATTTATCATGGACATGATAGGGGAAATGTCAGTTTTGTACATATGGAAAAATTGATTAGCTGCTTCAAGTTTGTCAAATGACTCTAATTCAAGTTTGGATAATTTGAAATCCTTGACATTATCAAAATTATTGATATGGCTAGATAAATTTAAGGTATAAGAAGCAAAAATGGTAGGCTTGTAGTACAAATAATTCAAAATAACTACTTCACAAGATGTCACAAAGGATTTTATGTTGTTAAATATTATCTGAGATTGATTATTCCTACAAGTGACCTTAGCTGTTACTTGATTCTGTGAAAACACTACCATTTCATCATACAAAATTTGAGCTTTGAAAACAGGACTGTAAGGGATATACTCACAGTTATTCTCACCATTCCTGTCATTAATCAAATCATCAATGCAATACAACTTGTTAAGTGGCTGGTAAAAACCCTGTATATTACAAACAAATACCCTAGTTTCCAGCATGATACAATCATCAAAATCTTTTTCACTTAATTTCACCAACAGAAGTGAATTTTGTTGTAATGCAAAATGTACTATGCCTTGGTTCAAAACAATTGACTTGTTGTTTACTAGCATTGGGAAAGGGTAAATGGAAATTAAGTTATTAACTTCATTATTGTTGAACGGGATCACCAACACAATGTGATCAGAAACCCGCTTTACACTAATCAAGCTATAGTAAGTAAGAACATCTTGCACCAGCGGTTTGAAGTGATGATCTAACATACATTTTTCAATTACAAGGTGCAACTCACTAGGACTGATGAGGTATGGTGATAAAATGTTTTTAGCGGCTAACATTACTGCATTTAGCAGTTCCTTATGATTCAACAAAAAGGTTTCTGTTTCAAATAATAACTGAGTCACATACTGTGACTTGTTTAAGTCATTTATCTCTGTAGTAATATTCTGAGCCATATTGTTTACAAAGTCCTTTAGTTTAACAATCAAATCTTGGTTCTTGTTAGTTGCATCAATGACCTTAGTCATGATGGTACCTCGTTCCGCGGCCCATAACTCTAATTTTTCTATTCTAGCCCTATCTTTATCTACATCACCATCAGTAGCTACACCAAACAAAGTGTTTAAGGCTGTGCCTATAAACGGTAACAACGATCTTTTGTTAACCCTCTTGGGTAATACTTGACTAATATCTGCCCTAAGCTTTAAAAGAATAGAATTGTTTTGGTTATTAGACATGAGACTTTCAATGTTAGCCATTAAACTATGAAGCTCTTGTTGCTGTTCTTCTACTGTTGTAATGTTGATGGTTACAACCGCTATGTCGTGTATCATCTTGACATGACCATGTTCTTTTAGGATTGCTCCCTTCTTGATTTGCAAGAGGGAGATGCAGATATCGCTCACCATGAGCCATAGTGTAATCCATTTCCTGCAAATATATTCTAAGCAGTAAACCTTATACAACAATGTTATTGACCTGTTGCACTTGGTCCTATCTTTTCCTTAAATTGTATCTCGGAGTCACTAATGCTGATGAAGTATGGGAATCATTTACGTTACTGTTTTCCTTACTACTTGACTCCTTTAAATCTTTAAAATTCTTTAAATGTTCTTCTGACCAAATGTCGGAATGTACTATTTTAATATGGTTCCAATGTGCAACAGTTTCACTTAAAGTTGATTTATTTAACTTTAATCTTTCTATTACTCTATATGGATCTTGAAATTTAGGACTTACTTTAACATTAGGTCCTTCAACTTTGTGCTTAAGTACATATACTTGTTGACCTATTTTTAATTCTGGGACTGTTGATTGCTTATTGTAATACTTACTAGACTTTTGATGTAACTCCTTCAATCGAGCCCTTGTGCCTTTTACGGTCTCGAAAGTCCGTCTTGTTTTCCATGCAACGTAGTCTTCGTAATTATAAGTATGTCTTGGAGGGGACGCTTCGTCTAATAAAGTATTTGGCATTCTTTTCTGATAACCATATAACAGAAAGTGTGGGGTTTCCCCAACAGATTCATTTACAGTGTTATTAATAGTGAACTGTACGTCTTCAAGCATTAAGTCCCAATCTTCAGTCTGTGGAGTTACTAAAGTTTTCAGTACATCCTTTATCTTACGATTTGTTCTCTCTACTGCTCCATTAGAGCTTGGTTTATAAGCTGTAGCTTGACACTTGTTAATTTCATAAAACTCACACAATTTCTTCAAAATGTCACTAGTAAATTCTCCTGCATTATCAGATAATAATGTTTGAGGGCATGAATGTCTAGTTATTATTCTAGATTTCAGAGCTTCTGCTACAGTAGTTGCTTCTCTGTTTCTGACTGGAATGATCTCAACATATCTAGTCAAGTAATCTATGAAAACTAAAATCTGACGATTACCTCTAGTTGTGTTTGGAAATGGACCTACAAAATCCATTGAAACTACTTGAAAAGGAGTTAATTCTGATGGATATTTCTCAAGAGGGGCTTTTACATTAACGTTACCCTTGTGTACGTTACAGATATGACAATTTTCAACAAATCTTTTAGCTTCTTCATTGCAATTCGGCCAAAAATAGTTTCTAGTGACTGTTCTACATGTGTTCTTTATTCCAGGATGTCCTGACAACTTGTAAGAGTGTGTTAGTTCTAATACTTCTTTGGTTAGTGTGTTAGGTACATACTACAATCGTGAACAAGCATTCGGTTCATCTGATGTTTTATATAGAATTCCATTAATTAACTGAAATTCAGACTGATCATCCTCATTTTGCATTAATTTACCCACTATTTTTCTAATGTTAGCATCTTTTTGCTGTTCGATCTGAACTCTTTCTAAATCTAGATCTATGATCTGACAACTAAAACAGAAAGTATTAGTTGTGATTTGTTTCTCTTTTTCTTCTTGCGACCTTGACAAAGCATCTGCAATAGTGTTATATCTTCCTGGATATATCTAAATTCTGGGGCAAATTCTAATACACTTATGAACCATCTGTTAAACTTCATATTATTTGTGAATGCTCTTTTCTTAAATAGATCACAAATAGGTTTGTGATCTGTAAGCACATTGACTTTATGTCCTAGCAATATATGCCTAAACTTACGTAATCCCCAATAAAGAGCTAAGCACTCTTGCTCAGTAGTGCTATAATTTCTTTCTGCAGCATTCAAAACTCTACTTGCATAATATACTGCTCTCATTCTGGTTTTTCCTTGTTGCATTAAAACTGCACCTACACCTGTACTAGAAGCATCGCAGGCTAAGTAAAATTCTTTTGAGAAATCTGGATATACTAAAATTGGATTTCTTGTCATCATTTCCTTGAGTGTTTGGAAAGCTCTTTCATGTTCTGGCTTCCATTCATAAATTACATCCTTCTTTGTTAAATCTGTTAATGGTTTGGCTATAGTGGCAAATCCCTTAATGAAAGGGCGATAGTAGCCAACCATACCTAAGAATCTTCTTAAGGCTTTCAAGTTACTTGGGGCTGGATATGCTACAATTGACTTTATTTTCCCTTCCTGCATACGCAGTCCATTTTCACTGATGACATGTCCTAAATATTCTAATGATTTCATCATGAATTGACATTTCTTAATCTTTATCTTTAATCCTGCGTTCTTTAGTCTTTCTAACACTGTTTCTAATGTCTTAAAGTGACTATCCAAGTCCTTACTAGAAATGACCACATCATCTAGGTATACTGAAACGTCCTCTATGTCTCCTAAGATTTGGAGCATTAATCTAGTAAATGTTAGTGGGCTGATGTAAGACCAAAGGGCATGACTTCAAACTGTAAATGTTCCTTATGAGTACTAAAAGCTGTCAAGGGCTTGGATTCTTCGTCTAAAGGTACTTGCCAATATCCACTAAGCAAGTCTAATGACGTAAATATCTTTGCTCCACCTAATTGAGCTAACATATCATTTATAACTGGCATTGGCATCCTATCTGGAATGGTGTGTGAATTTAATTTCCGATAATCTATTACCATTCTCCAAGTGCCATCTTTCTTTGGAACTAATAAGAGAGGTGAATTATATGGTGATTTAGAAGGTACTATTACACCATCTTGTTTCATTTCTTCAATTAACTGATCTACGATCGGTCGTTGACTGATGGGTAACTTATAGTTAGGGATATAAAATGGTTTAGTTCCATCTTGTATTAAAATCTTATGTTGCAAAGTATCTGTTCTGCCTAACTTATCTCCTTCTAAGGCAATGACATCTCTATACTTTTCCAATATTTGTAATAGTTTAACTCTATTCTGAGGAAAGTCTGTATTATTTACTTCTTTATTTAGAATTGAACTCGGTTCTGTGTTAGAGAAGAATCCTTTTTCACTTAGTGTTAGTAAAGGATTATTCACTACAATTCCTGTACAAAATTCTATACCAGGTCTTAGTATTAGTCTTTTGTCTGAAAAATTCTGGACGTATGTCTCACAGTTATTACCTTTCACGTGAACTAGAGAATTGTCCATCCTAACAAAGTCAGGTAAGTTTTCATTAGTTAGCATTACGTCTTTTTCATGCAAGTCTTCGTCTGCTTTAGCCCTAAGACAAACTTTGGTTAGACATTGCGGGTACAAAACTACTTCTCTATTAAGTACAAATGTGACAGTATGGTCATCTGCAGTACTGATTAAACATATTTCTTCGTCATCTCGTATCTCTGAGAAATAACAGACATCTGTTTCATCCGAATTTTCATCCAGTAGTATTGTTGAGTTTAATTCACCCTTATTTATTGTTCCTAATAACAGGACTTCATTGATATATTTTTCTTCTTTATTTTCATCCATTATAAGATATGTACAATCAATTTCTGATTCATCTTCATACATTTGTTCGCATGCATTAATATGTTCCGCGGCAATAAATTGTTCAGGGGCACTAAATTGTTCAGCTGCGTAAATTTGTTCAGAGTCAAAGCTCTGTTTAGAATTCTGAGTATCAAGGCTTGCATTGTTAATATTATATATTTGTGCACAATCTATCATAGAATCCTTCCTGGCTAAGGACATTTCTTGTAAGTTATTATTTCTACCACTTATTCCACTAATATCTGTGCTAGCATTATTATCTATCTTAGTTTCTTGGATGTTCGCTTCTCTAGAAGTTGTCGTCTCAGATAAATTGATCAGATTTATGCAAGACTTTCCTTCTTCTAGCTGAAAACAAACATTTTCTCTATTTCTGCGTGATAAATTTATTTTATTTTCTCCACAATCTAACATTATTCTACATCTCCGCATAGCCTTATATGAAAACAGCGCTTGCGTAGGATAAAACCTTTCTTCTAATACTACAAATACTTCCTTAAAAGTTTTGTCTAAAATCTCTATGTCCAGTGTGACATTGCCTAGCGCCTTTATTTGTTTCCCGGCTATGCCTTTTATAATTCTACCAGGACCTTGTATTTCTATATCTGCAAAGCCTAAATGTTTTGTTAATGTTTGTTTATCTATTATATTTACTGTACTGCCTGTATCTAAAAGGATTGAGCATGGTTCATTATTAATTCTGGTTTGGATGATAGGTAAATCTTCTTGGCATATTTCTTTATCCTTTACTGAAAATACTATCTCCTTATTTACTTCAAAAGGAAACTTGAAATTATCTTCCTGACCTACCGTAACTATTTCATTCTCATTTTCCTACTGTAATGAAGCTTTCTCGTGATTACCCTCTTCTGTAATTGTCACTGAGTCTGATTATTATTTTGGGTGTATTACTTTGGGCATTATGGTTAGTATTGGTATTTCTGAACCAACAATTTTGTGTTAGGTGACCTGTCCTATTACAATGAGAACAATATCTTGGTCGCCTACAATTCTGAGTTGTGTGGTTGGAATAACCACAATTTGCGCAATTTTGTTCCTGCTTGTTATTTTGTGTTCTATTATCTCCGAAGCTCTGACTGTGATTTGGGCTGAATGAAGTTGGATTATTATTGTTTGGATTTCCTCTATACTGTTGAGGCCTATTTTTACTATTCCTGTTTGCTTGGAAAAATTTCCCATTACTGTACTTTGGATTATTCTTAGGATCTTGTTTTCCCTGTTGTCTATGCTTAATATTTCTAGATCTGTCTGGGACACCATCTGTCCTTCCCTGGAAATTATTTCTATTCCTATTAGGGTTTCCATTATTTACAAAACCTGTAAATTCTTTTGCCAGATTTAGTCCTTTTTTACACATTTCCTCTTCCATAAATCTTAAAGCGGCTAGACTATCCTGCTTCGGATCAGGATCCTGTTTCTTAAAGACTCGTTTTTCTTCTTCCCCGATAGCGTCATATACTATACCATGAACTATGTAATTCAAAATCTCTTGCATACTAACTAAATCCTTTTTGTCACGACTAAATGCATCAGGATCGCCAATAACTACGCCGGCTCGTTTCAAATCTGTGGTTAAGTTACGGATTGCGTTTTCGACGTCCGTATGTAAATTTGCGACACTTTCCCCATCGTATTTCTGATGAAGGAACCGGGATAAATGGGCTCCCTTTGATAAATGGGCTCCCATAATTCTAGACACACCTTAAATTCAGCGAAGGTCGGAATATCCTGAAACTTAGGGGATGTGTGATGTGCATCCCCCTTTTCGGAACTAACATAGAGTAACGCTTCATCTATTTTCTTGCGTTCATCTTTAATTCCACTAGCTGAAATTCGACTTTCAGTCTCTGTTATGCACTGAGATACTGTATATGCTTCTAACTTAATTTTGTCAGGATGACCCTTTTCTACCCTACCGCAAAAGCGTGTAGCCTGTGTTATTACGGCGGCCTGTGCCATTCTAGAGTACCTAGTTTGTACTTGCAATGGGTTAGGAATGTTATTATGATTAGTAACAGTCACACTAGTCGTGGGTCTATTTGCTACTGTCGAACTCGGTATTCTGGTTGGACTTTCGCTATGTGATCGTCGAGTATTTAGTCTCGAGCGTCTGTCAGGAGTTGGACGTAGGCTATAATGACTCAGATCAGGAGTTCTGCTTCTTTGTAACCTAGTAATAATTTCGTTAAAATTTTTATTCATATCAACAGCATTAGATTAGATACAATTTAAAAAAAATAGATGCATTGTTGTACTTACATTATCTTCATACTGAGTCTGTCTTCCTTATTGCGATTCCTAGATTCCTATCTAATCTTATTTCCTAGTGTTTCCTTCCTTCAATTTTAAACTTTTCTTCTTGTCGCTTGTTACCGATCACTTCTGCGTCGTCGTCCATCTCTGCCTCTGTTTCACTTGTTGTGGCGTTGTCTGTGCGCTGCCGTCGTTCATGGGGAAAAAAATCGTAGCGATGTATGGAGAAATGTGCGCTATCTCAGGATTTACGATAGTTTTAGCGCTCACAGGTTGATTGAAGAAATATGTCGTCAGTCCTCGCTGCGTTGTATTCAATCTTCTTTTATCCGCCTTAATGCGTTTTTACGTATTCCTTTGTCGAGTTTATAGCTTAGGAATGCGGCTATCCTTGTTCAGTATTCTTCTTATGATTTCACTGTGTTTCGTCGTTGCGTTTCGTTCGCCCTCTCAGCAGAATCGAAGTGTTGTTGTGTCTACGTCGTTCGGAGTTTCATTCTTGTTCGTTGCCCTTTTTCTTTTTCTTCGTTCTTCGAGTTATTGAACTCGGAATTTCTTCTTTTTAATTGTAAAGTTCGTGCCTGGTTTTCTTGTATGTTTCTGACGCTTAAGTATTAGCGCTCTTTTATTGGCAATTTTATATCTTCCACTCTGTTTAATTTTTCCACTGTGTGTGTGTGTGTGTATGTTTATATGCACTTGGAATCCCACTACCGCTGTTCACCCCTTATGTTGTGCCTACTTACTTTTGTGGTTAGTCTTTATTTTTATTTCTCTTCGTTATGTTGCGTGGCGTACTTACGAGTTCTTATTCTTCTTCTTCTGTTTCACTTCTTGTTACGGGTAATGTTTGAAAGGTTATCTGTTATATGGGCTAACCTTCATTTATCACTTGTTACGGTTGAGTTTCTTTTCTCATAGGAACAGATGATATATTTATTTAGTTTTTGGCTGTGTCTCTCAGGAGTTTGATTCGTTGATTTTATATGGGAAACAACACGGGATTCTGGGCAAGTAAAACACCACTTTTATAAAAATTACTTATAATTAAATAAGCACAGTTACACACTTTACACTACACTTGGAACAGAGTGAGAAGGAACGCAGCCTCCCCGTATGAGGTCTGGTTCTGAACTACTTTTCTCTGGCACTTCAAATGAAGTTTCGACCTAACTACTTCTTCTAGCTCCTCCTCACATGTCCTTTAGGACACCTCCTACTTCTTCATGAATGGCTCTCATTACTTCCGGTGCCACCTCTAGATTCATCTGATTGGTTTCGTCCCTCGACGGTAACCACCCACTGAAGGAGTCATAGTTCAACTTTTCTGGTGAGGTTAGCACCTTACTGTTTTTCGTAAACAAGTGCCAATGCTGTACACATCTACTCCTTTTTCTACCTTTACTTCTGGTAGATCCTTCATCACTCTACTTTCACTATATATATTCTACCAGTGGTTTTCCTAACTAAGTTTTCCCTAGCTATTTCTAGACAGACTCTTATTGTTTCCTAATATATATATATATATATATATATATATATATATATATATATATATATATATATATATATATATATATATATATATATGTTGCTACTTTCCAAAACACATATATCCCCTCTTTGTATAAAATGATATATATAGAGTTTTGCAACATTTTTCAGATTCCTTAGCTGTTTAGAGTTAGGATGTTTAAAATGTGTGTTCAGATTTCGCATAAAATAATGTGAAAGAATATATAGCGTAGAATGTAAAGAAAGAGAAAGATTATCTTTGTCCGTTCGAAACTAGAATTATTTCCCTATCATGTCAACACCTTGCGATAAGAGACCCCGAAGTTTCTGCTTTATTTTCCTAACCTGTCAACACGTTTGATTTGAGATCTCCGTTGTGCTTTGGATTTCTGTCATCACATCTGATAAGGACTTTTGCTCAAGTCTGTTTCGATCGAGTTGTGTCTCTGTTGAGCAGATTGGTTTCATACTCGTACATCTTTGCCGAAACCACGTGTAGATTTCACGACTTTTTCTGTAAAGTTGAGTCATTTTCGAAGTTTCTAGAAGATTGCATCATCTTTCTCATTGCTCAAAACGTTTTGTGCCATCTCCACTATCCAGTTTTCATAAGGAAGAGTTTTTCATTGTTTCTTAGAACCGTGTTGCGTTCAGACATCTCTCTCTCTCTCTCTCTCTCTCTCTCTCTCTCCCTCTCTCCCTCCCCATAATTCATTTATAGTAACGTAAAGATTTATACTTAGACATTGGTCACTCATAACTTTTAGATTTCAGATTTGATATTTCTTAGAGTTATTTAGTATTATTTAGTTCTTTTTGTGGAATCTGAACAAACATTGTGTGTGTAACGGTGCCTGTTTTATGAAATGGTGAAACAAGCTGCAGAAAGGTAAAGTGTGTTATATTTTTATTAGTTGCAACTAATAACTAATGATTACGATGGTTTAGAGAACTAATAACTAATAGTTACAGTGGTTTGGTAAAAATTTAAACTAATATTTACATTGGCTGAAAACAATTTACATTTTACACATTGCAAATTTTTGTGTTTTGTGTTTGTTTCATTTGAAGTGCATTTATTCATTTTTTACTGAAGTGTGTGGTTTTATTTTATAATCTGTGTGATTGGTGCTTTTTACAATTTTGGTATTTTCCACATTTTTCAGTTTTTTTTTTCATTTACATTCAGAATTTAATTAACTTAGTTATTTTCAAATTTCATTATTGTTAAGCACTTGTGAATTAATTTCAAATTTCAAAATATTATCTAACACTTTTGGATTTCAATTGAAATAATTTTCTTGAATTTTTTGATAAATTAATTTTGATTTAATTCTACTTAATTGATTCAAGAATTAATTAAACTTTACTTTGTTTTCAAGTAACAGTAATTTTCCCTGATATTGTGAATTCCACTTCTAAATTTTGAGTTTAACAATAAATTTCTGTATTTAAAATTTTTATAGGTGTTTTTATTACACCAGTATATAATTGATTATCTTCGGTGATTCATTTAGGTAGAAACGTAGAGTGGTAATTGATCTGTTACCCTTCAATTTACTTGAAGAGAGTTCGAACCAGGGAAGTACTTAGACTTTTGAAATCAGGGAAATACTGAGACTTTTAAAGTTGTTGATGGAGTGATGCCCTTTGATTAATTCAATTGCTTACAAGATTACCTCACACCTGTTCTGATGAACTTAGTCTGATTTTCTGCAATACTGGTAAGTTGTTAAGGGATCACTGTTGCCTTTAGAGTATTCAGTCGTTTAGTACCTGTGATGAGGGTTCAGGTGTCACAAGTATTAATGGTGCCCAGAGACCCGGGAAAACAGATTTCATTATCACTAGTATCTACTGGTGGTGTTAAGGATATATTTTGTTAGGAGAGTGACCATATAATTTTTTCTTTTTTTTTTTGCATTTATTGTATTGAATTGACAGTTGATAACTTAGAGGAAAATGGCTTAGTTCAAGGTTCAGGAATTTTTAGCAGCCCTTCCATCCAAGTTTTATCTGAAACCACTCTGACTAAAGCACAGTGAAGCGCTTTAGCAGTGGCATGTGGTGGTTATGTGTCTACTAGTATGGTAAAGGCACAAATAAGATGTATTGCTATGGAATCATTGATAGACTCTGGTAGAATAATTGACGAAGATGAGTTAGAATTGGCTCAAGAGTTGTTGAATGTAGCACATGCTGATCTTATGAATTAGCAAACAGAAAAGAAAGAGAAAAGTGATGCAGAGTTAGAGCTTAGACGCATTAAAGCAGAAGAGAATTTGATTAAGCTAAAAATGCAAGCTGAAAGAGAAAGAGAAGAAAGAGAAAAAAGAGAAAGAAGAGAAAGAGAAGACAGAGAGAAAAGAGAAAGAAGAGAAAGAGAAGAAGAAAAAGCAGCAGAAGAGGAAAGAGAAATCGCTAGGTTTGAAAGGGAAATGGAATTGATAAGAGCTAGATCCACAATACCTGTGACACCGTTTAACCCTTTCCAATGTAATCAAGACCCTGTATTTGATGTAGTAAGAGTATAGAAGTTAATCCCTAAGTTTACTAACGAAGCTCCAGATGAGTTTTTTGATCATTTTGAGAAAGTGGCTTCAGGTATGGGATGGTCAGAAGACAAATGGTCAGTTTTGCTACAAAGTGTCTTAAGTGGTAAAGGGAGAAGTGCTTATCTAGCCTTAACAGCTGATCAATGTAAAGACTACTTGGTACTTAAACACAGTGTGCTACAAGTTTCCCAGATGACCCCAGAGTACTACAATGAAAGATTCAGAAATTTAAGAAAAGATGAGAAGGGAACATTCCTAGATTATGCTTACAAAGTGAGAAGGTGTTTCAAATGTTGGTTAGAAGCTACTAAAGTTAAAACTTTTGGTGAGTTAGAAGAATTACTTGTTCTCGAACAGTATCTTAAGGGAATTTCTGAACACATAAGAGCCTATTTGAGAGAGAGAGAGAGAGGTGAAGAAACTTGACAAAGCTGCTACACTGAGTGAAGATTACAATATAATTACTAGTAAATGCAATTACAATGTCAAGTACCAGAGTCAACAACACCCAGGTTTTAAGTCTTATCCAAATAACAGGAACAAATTTAATGGGAAACCTACAAGTGATACTACCAAGAGTACACAAGGTAATACACCTCAGGAAACTAATGTGAAATCCTCATCAATTTTTTCAAGACAGTTAAGGAAACCTACTGTTGTCTGTTTCAAGTGTGGAAGAGCAGGACTCTTCAGTCATAGAGTGTTACCAGAATCAACAGCTGTCAAAGCCAGTTGGTCAAGTAGTGAAAGGTGACCAGGTGAAACAAACTACGAAGATCAGTGTGGGAAAGAATCAGACTCCAGAGAAGAATGAAACTAAACAAGCTGAATGTTTAGCAACCAATGGAAATGTAACCTCAAGCAGTGAGTGGCTTAGCAGTGTGGAGGCTTTTAAGCCATATATCTATGAGGGTATGCTGTCAACTCAAGGAGGAAGTGTGCAGGTACCAGTCAAGATATTACGTGATACAGCGATTAACCATAGTTTGGTAGTACGTGGTGCTCACCCTCAGTTGGAGAAGAGTCTCACAGGAAATTCAGTTATTTTGAAGTGTATAGGAGGAAATGAAGTAACTCCTATATGCCGCTTACGCCTGTCATGTGAATTGGTGACAGGGAATGTTGATTTTGCTGTAAAGGACTCACTGGTTGTGGAAGGTATACATGTTCTGTTGGGGAATGAAGTTGGTGGTGTGCCATTTATTCCTTATCCTGTAGTGACAGACAAACCATTGAGAATTAGTCCTACAGTAGAGTTGAAGAAGAATAACCCCCACCTGTTTCCTAGGTGTGTAACTACCAGAAGTATGAAGAGGACTATGACTGCAAATGAAGAAACTGAGGATTGACCCACCCAAGTAGGGTCAAGTGAAGGATCTTTGTGCTTAGAAGAATTGTTCCAGGGAAGTGATGTTTTCCATAGTGCTGACCAAGAAGAGATTTCCCATAAAGGAGACGACGACAACGAAGAAGAAGAAGAACCTGATGTTCCTGAAGAGACTCCGAGTAGTCAAAGTGTTCTTGAAGACAGTAGTGAAACTACAGTAGCTGAGTTAGCAGATATTGAGAATTCAACCCTTGAAGTTGGTCAAGTGACAAGAGAAAAGCTAATGGACTTGCAGAAGAAGGATGCATCGTTAGCTGATTTGTTCTTCAGAGTTGTTGATCAAGAAAAGATGCAACAAACTCCTGCCTGTTATTATCTGAAGGAATGTTTGCTGATGAGGAAGTATAGACCTACATATATACTAGGAGATGCTGTATGGGATGAATATCATCAAATTTTGATTCTATATCAATTGAGGAAGCAAGTGGTAGCAGTAACTCATGAGTCTGGACATATGGAAATCAGGAAGACTGTGGAGAAGATCATGAAATATTTTTTTCTGGCCTGGACTTCAAAGATGTTAGCAGGTTCTGTCGTGAGTGGCATACCTGCCAGATAGCTGGAAAACTGAATGAAACCATCAAGAAAGCCCCCCTACAACCTATAGAAGTTAGAGGAGAACCCTTTAGCAAAGTGATTATAGACATGGTTGGACCGCTGCCGAAGACAAAGAAAGGAAATTAGTATTTGTTAACATTAATGTGTCCTGTGACAAGATATCCAGAGGTAATCCCTGTTAGAAACATATCTGCCAAGATAGTTGCTGAAAAACTTGTGGAGTTTTTCTCAAAGTTTGGTATACCAGAAATAGTACAAAGTGATAGAGGAACAAACTTTACTTTAAAGTTATTCGAGGATGTGATGAATTTGTTAGGAGTGAAACAACAGTTATCCACTGCTTATCATCCAGAAACTCAAGGTGCCTTAGAAAGGTTCCACCAGACATTGAAAAGTATGCTGACAAAGTATTGTTCTGAGTCAGGAAGAGAATGGGATGTTGGTTTACCATTAATGTTGTTTGAAGTTAGGAGTGCTTATCAAGAAAGACTGGGATGTTCACCTAATGAAATTATTTTTGGTAGAGAGGTGAGAGGACTGTTGAAGATTCTTGCAGAAAACAGGGAAGGAAATCAAGAAGAAATCCAAGGAGAGTATGTGAAGAACATAAGGAAAAGGTTAAAAGAGATTATAAAATTCTCTTTAGAAAATCTGAAAGTGAGTCAAGAGAAAATGAAAAGGAGATAGCATGCTAAGACTAAGCTAAGAAGTTTTAGTGTTGGTCAACAAGTGTTAGTGATCTTACCTGTCAAGAGATTTACCCTCTCTAATAAATTTCAAGGTCCTTACAAGATAATTCAGAAGTTAAGTGATAGAACGTATGTGATTGAAACGCCAAAAAGAAGACAAAGGAAGATACATGTGAACCTCTTGAAACCTTATTTCTCAGAAACTAAAACTGAAACTGTGCCAATAATACAAACAACTTCATCTACGAATTGGGAGCTGAAAGCAAGATGAATAATTCTTCAATATTGGAAAATTTGGAGGATAAACTGAAACATCTGAGTGTTGAACAAGGTGAAGACTTAAGTGAAGTAATTAGAAGTTTCCCAGAAATTTTTGCAGATGTACCTAGGTGTACTGATCTGACCAAGCATGAGATCAAGATTAAAGAAGATGGAAAACCTTTCAAGCAAAGAGCCTATCGCTTATCACCGTATCATCGAGACGTTTTGAAGAAAGAAGTTGAGTATTTACTGCAACAGGGATTAACAGAACCTAGTTCAAGTCACTTCAGTTCTCCATGTGTGTTAATGAAGAAACCAGATGGTTCATTTAGGATGTATACTGATTATAGGAAACTGAATTATATCAGTGTGGCTGACAATTATCCTTCACCTCTTATAGATCAGTTACTTGATAATATTGGCCAAGCCAAGTTTGTTTCCAAGATAGACTTGTTGAAAGGATATTATCAAATTCCCTTACATGAGAATGCGAAGTTGCTGTCAGCTTTTATTACTCCTTTTGGACTGTATCAGTATACTGTTCTGCCGTTTGGTCTGATGAATTCACCTGCAACATTTCAACGAGTGATGGATCAACTGCTAGGATCGATAGAAGGAGTAGGTGTATACCTAGATGACATCGTGATTTACTCTACAACATGGGAAGAACATTTGAAGATTCTGAGGAAAGTTTTCAAGAAGCTACAGGAAGCAGGATTAACAGTCAACTTATAGAAGAGTGAGTTTGGAAAGGCAACTGTGCAGTATCTTGGGTTTGAAGTTAGGAAAGGCCTTCTTGCTCCAGTAAATGCTAAAGTAGAAGGTGTCCGTACAGTTATCCCACCTACTACCAGGAAACAGCTACAGAGATTTTTAGGCATGGCTGGATTCTATCGTCGTTTCTGCCTAAATTTCTCATCCGTAGTAGCTCCCTTGACAGACAACTAGTCCCAAAGCTAAGTTTGTTTGGACTCCAGAGTGTCAAGAATCCTTTGAGAAGGTAAAAGCCATTTTAACTTCAAGACCAGTACTTCAAGCTCCAGACTTTAACAAGAAATTTGTGATACAAGTTGATGCTTCTAACTGTGGCATTTTAGCTGTTCTACTTCAAAAAGATGAAAATAGTATCTACCATCCTGTGTGCTTCATGTCTTCAAAATTGAAAAAACATCAGAAAGTATACTCGACAATCAAGAAGGAAACTTTAGCCTTAATCACCGCATTGAAAAAGTTTGAAGCGTATGTGAACAGACCTAGTAATGAAGAAATTTTAGTGTTGTCTGATCACAATCCCCTATCATTTATCCAGAGAATAAAAAATCATAATCAAAGACTGACCAGGTGGTCTTTATGCTTGCAACAGTATAACTTAAGAGTGCAGCACATTAGTGGCAAAAACAATGTAGTTGCTGATTATTTATCCCGTTGCGAATCGTTGGATTCAACACCGTGATAAACAATCTTCTGGGGGGAGGAATATTATATGTTGCTACTTTCAAAGCACATTTATCCCCTCTTTGACTGTATAAAATGTTATATATAGAGTTTTGCAACATTTTCAGATTCCTTAGCTGGTTAGAGTTAGGATGTTTAAAAAGTGTGCTCAGATTTTGCATAACATAATGTAAAAGAGTATATAACGTAGAATGTAAAGAAAGAGAGAGATCATCTTTGTCTGTTCGAAACTAGAATTGTTTCCGTATTATGTCAATGCCTTGCGGTAAGAGACCCCAAAGTTTCTGCTTTGCTTTCCTAACCTGTCAACATGTTTGATTAGAGATCTCCGTTGTGCTTTAGATTTCTGTCATCATGTCTGATAGGGACTTTTGCTCAAGTCTGTTTTGATTGAGTTGTGTCTTAGTCGAGCATATTGGTTTCATACGTGTACATCTTTGCTGAAACCACATGTAGATTTCATGACTTTTTCTGTAAAGTTGCAACATTTTCGAAGTTTCTAGAAGATTGCATCATCTTTCTCATTGCCCAAAACGTTTTGTGACATTTCCACTATCCAGCTTTCGTAAGGAAGAGTTTTTTATTGTTTCTTAGAACACCATTGAGTTCAGACATCTCTCTCTCTCTCTCTCTCTCTCTCTCTCTCTCTCTCTCTCTCTCTCACCATAATTGATATTAAAGTAACGTAAAGATTTATACTTAGACATTTGTCACTCGTAACTTTTGGATTTCAGATTTGATATTTCTTAAAGTTATTTAGTATTATTTAGTTCTTTTTGTGGAATCTGAACAAACTTTGTGTGTGTGTAACGGCGCCTATTTTGTGGAATTTGAAACAAACTGCAGTAAGGTAAAGTGTGTTATATTTTTATTAGTTGCAACTAATAATTAATTGTTGTGATGGTTTAGAGAACTAATAACTAATAGTTACAGTGGTTTGGTAAAAATTTAAACTAATATTTACATTGGCTGAAAACAATTTACATTTTTACACATTGCAAATTTTTGTGTTTTGTGTTTGTTTCATTTAAAGTGCATTTATTCATTTTTTTTATTGAAGTGTGTAGTTTTATTTTGTAATCTGTGTGATTGGTGCTTTTTACAATTTTCGTATTTTCTACATTTTTCTGTTTTCATTTACATTCACAATTTAATTAACTTAGTTATTTTCATTACTTAATCATTGCATATTTAATTGAATTTAACACCTGTGAGTTATTTGCATTTACTTAGAATTCTTTTCAAGTTTTATTATTGTTTAGCTCTTGTGAATTAATTTCAAATTTCAAATATTACCTAACACTTTTGAATTTCAATTGAATTAATTTTCTTGAATTATGTGATAAATTAATTTTGATTTATTTCTACTTAATTGATTCAAGAATAAATTAAACTTTACTTTGTTTTCAAGCAACAGTAATTTTCCTGATATTGTGAATTCCACTTCTAAATTTTGAGTTTAATAATAAATTTCTGTATTTAAAATTTTTATAAGTGTTTTTATTACACCAGTATATTAGTGATTATCTTTGGTGATTCATTTAGGTGGAAACATAGAGTGGCAATTGATCTGTTTTCCTTCAATTTACTTGAAGTGAGTTTGAACCACGGAAGTACTTAGACTTTTGAAATCAGGGAAATACTGAGACTTTTAAAGTTGTTGATGGAGTGATGCCCTTTGATTAATTTAATTACTTACAAGATTACCTCACACCTGTTTTGATGAAGTTAGTCTGATTTTCTGCAATACTGGTAAGTTGTTAAGGGATCACTGTTGCCTTTAGAGTATTCAGTCGTTTAGTGCCTGTGATGAGGGTTCAGGTGTCTGGCTGTTGTGAGGTAACAATTAATGAATGGTATGTGTAGTAACCAGATACTTGGCATTTTTGTCTCAATATATACATATATATATATATATATTATATATATATATATATATATATATATTATATATATATATATATACATATGTGTAGTCAAATATACATGGTATTTAAATTTATGTACACATATTTACACAATACACAAACATATATTAGTATATATAATATATTATAATATAATATATGTAATATATATATATCTTATATATATCTATATATATAAATAAAACTTCATTGCAAGAAAATCATGGAAAAGATGAGGCTTGTTCCGGAAAATGCATAGCGTTCCAATCTGAAAACTTTCTGACAGTAAAATCTCCTCTGAGTTATATTTAATTATGGCAAGTGAAACCAAAGCCTTTTAAACCTCTTTTGCCGTATTTTTTTAACCCGGATTTTTTTTTATTATTATTTTCCTCGAACCCTTTTCTCGAAAACTTCTTGAGAGGTTTCAAAAGATCGTAAAAAATATAACTTGTAACTGTGAGCTGGGTACATATTATAATTCAGTTGTGTTGTCATATTTTTATTAACAAAAAATAAAAAATAAAAAAACGCCTCCTGAGTTGTAACGCTAAAATTTTGTACCAGAAATATAACTTGTATCATTGAGGAAATCGTATCATTACCTGTAATGAAGTTTTGTAACCACAATGTATTTTTTAAACACCACAAAATAATAATAATAATAATAATAATATTACAGGACTTCAAAGGCTCTCAGAATTTTGAAAGCAAATCTATACTTGTTTCCTACCTGCTATATCATTTCCACCTCAGAGTGATAAAGGTAATTAATTATCTATTGCGTCATCGCTAATATTATACAGCGATAAAATGATAACTTAATTATGTGAAAATTACCATTGCAAGGCAGATCCAAATTCTGCGTAACGTAGAGGTATACTTACCTAACACTCTCTCTAAATCTCTTGATAATGACTATTATCATTGTAATGGCATGGACTCATTTTATTATATCTTTGTTATCCACTTAGATTAAATGAATAAATGGATCAGATAATACTCATTCAGAATAAGGAATATGTCAATATCATTATTATTATTATTATTATTATTATTATTATTATTATTATTATTATTATTAGTTATTATTATTATTTTTATTTTTTTATTATTATTTTAATTTTATTTATTTATTTTATTTAATTTTTATGTTTTTTTTTGCTCTATCACAGTCCTCCAGTTCGACTGGGTGGTATTTATAGTGTGGGGTTCCGGGTTGCATCCTGTCTCCTTAGGAGTCCATCCATCACTTTTCTTACTATGTGCGCCGTTTCTAGGATCACACTCTTCTGCATGAGTCCTGGAGCTACTTCACCCTCTAGTTTTTCTAGATTCCTTTTCAGGGATCTTGGGATCGTGCCTAGAGTTCCTATGATTATGGGTACAATTTCCACTGGCATATCCCATATCCTTCTTATTTCTATTTTCAGGTCTTGATACTTATCCATTTTTTCCCTCTCTTTCTCTTCAACTCTGGTGTCCCATGGTATTGCGACATCAATGAGTGATACTTTCTTTCTTGACTTTGTCAATCAACGCCATTATTATTATTATTATTATTTTATTATTATTATTATTATTATTATTATTATTATTATTATTATTATTATTATTATTATTATTATTATTATTATACAAAATGCAGTACAAATTGGATCTTAAGCTTAATCGACAAAAGATATTAAAAAGACGCATTCTGGATTCCTCTTGCTCAGGGGCGTCTGCTCCTCTCTCTCTCTCTCTCTCTCTTCGCTCTCATCTCTCTCCTCGTCTCTCTCTCTCTCTCTCTCTCATCTTCTTGCAACGTTTCGTCCTTAAACCCAAAAGGACATCGTCGTTGGGCCGGTGTTGGGGGACTGAAGTTCATATGGGAGTCGTAGCTACATGTATACGATAAGGACCCCATGCTGTGCAACAGACTACATATACCGTAGGACTCCCTTAAGAACTTCAGTCCCACGATATCCTTCTGGGTTTAAGGACGAAACGTTGCAAGAAGGAGAGAGGTGGAGGAGATAGATAAATAGAGAGAGAGAGAGAGAGAGAGAGAGAGAGAGAGAGAGAGAGAGGAGCAGGGAGCAGACGCCCCTGAGCAAGAGGAATCCAGAATGCGTCATTTAGTATCTTTTGTCAATTAAACTTTAGATCCAATTTGTACTGCATTTTGTATATTATTATTATTTATTTATTTATTTTTTTTCTTTTTTGCTCTATCACAGTCCTCCAATTCGACTGGGTGGTATTTATAGTGTGGGGTTCCGGGTTTGCATCCTGTCTCCTTAGGAGTCCATCACTTTTCTTACTATGTGTGCCGTTTCTAGGATCACACTTTCTTCTGCATGAGTCCTGGGGCTACTTCAGCGTCTAGTTTTTCTAGATTCCTTTTTCAGGGGATCTTGGGATCGAATATTATTATTATTATTATTATTATTATTATTATTATTATTTATTTTTATTATAATCCTTAAGTATACTCACTTTGTGTCATTTAATAAAAAAAAA
>NC_061107.1:88184165-88186665 GCF_015104395.2 Macrobrachium nipponense
TCTGAAGATGTTTCAACGCATATGGCCATATTAAAAATTGGACGGAGAATCCATTATGATATTATCATTATTCATAACACTAATTGCCATATACTTGCACATACTTGCACAGTAAGTTCCAACATAACAGAATGGAAAACGTGAAAATATGAGATATATATATATATATATATATATATATATATATATATATATATATAATATATATATGGTGTGTTTGTGTATGTATATATTATGTGTATATATATATATACATATATATATGTGTGTATGTGTGTGGTTATTTGTGATGTATGTATGTATGTATGATATCTATATATATATATATATGATATATATATTATATATATATATATATATATATATATATATATATATATATATAGTAAACCAAAACCATAAAAGATTATTAATGAATGAACACAATCTAAAGGACGTTGATTCGGTTATCAGAAGACCTATATTCCTTAGAATAATGAATTTCGAAGTACCCTATTTACTGAAGAATATTCTGAAGATGTTTCAACGCATATGGCCATATTAAAATTGGACAGAGAATCCATTAAATGAAGAAGGGTTTTTCTGTCAAACTTGTGTAAAAGAAGCCGAGCTTCACTTTAGATTAGTTATAACCAGACTATATAGGCAGATTCCCGTTCCAGCAATAAAATGACAACAGTTTTTCTTTAGATGTAACGATATTTACCTTGCTATGATTGAAAACAAGGTTTTTCGAAATTGCTCTGATGGAAACTTATCAAAACAAGCTGGTATCTTTCTGGTTCGGAAAAGCAGTTAAAGGAGATTATACTTGAGTGTCACGTCGCAATCTTCGCTTGACCTTTGGTTTACGAGGAATTATAGCTTTATCCTTTTATGCCAGTCTTTCCCTGTTCGTGCCGTTTCACTTTTGAATAACTAAAAATCTCTCTCCCTTTCCTAATGTCTTCTGGCTGTGTGAATTCCGCGTAACTAATTTACATGCGTGTTTCTCCCTCTGTGTATTTTGTTTTGACTCGAATTTTGCGGAAGCTTTGGCTGTGGTGTGAATAATAGTGTTCATATGCCTCCGGTGAGTGCTTTTCCTACACATTTTGTTTACAAATTCCTGTGTTTTGTTTCGCCCGAACGTCGAGAAAAGTTAATGTTGATTCCTCGTTGCTTTTTCATTGTGAACTTTATCGACGGCTCCAAAATATTCAATGTGTTCCTAATGGACTTGTCATTTCTGAATTTGATGGAGTGCAAGATGTCGTTTACATGCGATGAATTTATATATATCCTAAAATTGAATGACGACACTCATTATGATAGATGCATATGTATATATATATATAATACATATATAAAAGGAGTCCATAAAATCGCCAAAATATAAAAATTAAATGCAGCCTTTTCTGTAACTTTTCTCACTCGTTACCTCGTTACCTACCTAAACATAGAGGCTGCAGTCTCTGAAATACAATACTTACTTTCTATAACTTTTAACGTTTCACTTTAATGGGCTCCTTTTATTAAGATTGGCATTCTGTTGTAAATAGAAATTTTTTTACCAGTCCATAATATTATATATATTATTATATATATTAATCTATATATATAATATATACTTATATATATATATATATATATATATAATCTTCACCCAGTTCTCTTACCCCTCCTGTTCCACGACACAGCCATTTTAATTATCCTAATATTCTTACTCTTCCCATCCACACCGTTCACGCTGACTTTAGACAAACACCACTCGAAATTATTCCAAACTCATTAGGCACCCTCATCAATTCTCTTCTTGCCCAATATAGTTTCGAGATCCGCTCTTAACCAGAACAAGGCAAATTCAGCTACCCAATTTATATGCTCCAGCCTTTCATATATTCTTGGCCATTTTCAAAATGCATATGTTTTTGCGTTTCCTCTGAAATTACATATTGTAATTAATCAGTATTAATTATCTCTCTCTCTCTTCTCTCTCTCTCCTCCTCTCTCTCTCTCTCTCTCTCTCTCTCTCTGTATATATATATATATATATATATATATATATAGTATATATATATATATATATATATATATATATATATATACATACAAAAAATTATATATATATATATATATATATATATATATATATATGACATATATAATATATATATATATATATCATATGTAGTATATATAATCTATATATATATATATATATATATATTATATATAATATATATATATATAATACACACATATATATATATATATATATATATATATATTATATATATATATATATATATATATAAAACACGTGTGTCTGTGCTTGTGTGTAGAAGATAAAAGCAAATGTTATTTTCGTTGTGATATTAGTGCTAGGTTTTTGTGAAAATAGAATATAAAACAAAACGTAATATAAATATATAGTTTCCGTTTTGTCTCAGTTTCCTGGGTAATATTTTAATGAACTGAATTTTCCCTCATTATATTGAAAAAAATTATTAAGGCAGCT
>NC_061107.1:88198884-88201384 GCF_015104395.2 Macrobrachium nipponense
TAAAAATGTAAGAAATAAATAACGTGCTTGTTAAACAGTACAGAATAATTATTTCTAAAAAGAAATATTGCATATTTATTTAAATTTTTATTGGTGAGTCAGCACGCTATTTAACCCTAGATTTCAGCACGCGCCTCGAGTAAGCTGGAGGTCGGATCACGCCTTGTTATTGTATATTTCGTCACATTTGGGGGCGAATTGTTAGAAGTGCCCAAATGAAAAGCAATGAGACAAAATAATTTTCCTTTCGGATTATTGAATGAAGAATTCTGTCTCATTCCAAAGAAAAGGATTGGTTGTAAGATTCCATTTTCGAATCACTAGAAAACGTCTGCATAATACCCAGTTGCCATTAACGATTATTCCCATAATTTATACTGTTTCGGGCAAACTTGGTGTTTCACGCTCACGAAGAAAGAAAGATGAAAATATTAGTTTCCCCTGTACAGTCCGAAGAGTTGACTCAGGTCGCAAACAAAGGGCTAAATCCTGTACTCTATGAATTTTGAATCATAAAACAGCAGAGAAAAGAAAGTGAGATGGGCTATGGTATCGAATTAAACAAATGAGGCAGCTAAAGGTAAGGGAAAGATGCACTGGGATTATAAATGGTCCAGATTAGATATAACAATTTTCCATCTCTTCGTAAATCTACGAATTTACCTTTATTGAAAGACAAAACAAAACCCTATTTAATCATAAGAAAAGCATGTAATCATTCCAAAAAACTGTCGCACTATGACAACCGGCTTCATAATATTTAACCTGCAAATATCTTTGAAAATTTTGATCCTTTTATCAATAAAATGAACTCTCGATCCCATCAGCAAATTCTGTCTGCATCGTCCTTTTTATTCTGCAGCCGCTTCTGATTTCTCCTTTTCCTCTTCATATAGACGAGGTATTTTGAGACTACACGAACGAGTCATCTTAGGTTGACTTGCAATCCTGTGATCTCGAGTAGGTTATGCTTTTAGGGCTCTTTTAGCTTACAACAGTACACCAAGTTGTTTTTTTTTTTTTTTTTTTTTTGAGAATAAGCAGCCCAAATGTTATGCCAATGATATGAAAGAGATAGCGATGGTCATGAAGGCAAAAAACATTATTAACAGGTAAGTTAATATCCTTTTTAAATTGAAGATACCTGTTACTAAGACGAAAAAATGATACCAGCGAGTACTGGAAAGTCATAGCTGCCTAGTAAAGTAAAAGGAGAAAAACTTTCATCATAAAGTACAAGTCGGAAAACCGCAAAATCTACGAGTCCTCGTGCGTGTTTCATTTACGGCAGGCTTTAAATTTCGCGTTCCTTGGCGGAGGGCTTTTATTACAAAGTGAGGACGTAAAAGTAGTGAGGTTGCTGGTTGGGAGAGCGGGGCGGAGGGGTGCTGGTAAATGGGAGTTTATTGACAGTTGAGGTTGCGTGGTCCGTTGGTACGTTGGTCGGCAGTCCTTTTATGTCTTCTCATTGTTTGGTAACTTAGATAGCAGTAACCGAGGAGATAGGCTGGATCTACCTGCGTGGGCAGGTAGGTGGGTGTGCCCTGACGTGTCCAGGCGAGACAGCAAGCATGTTCAGTACCATATGATAATAATATAATGATAATACTAATAACATCCGTAGAATCCAGAAGAAACATTGGCATGAAATATTGTCTTGTCTTAATCTATGGATCTTGCACACCAGATGTCAATATATGTATTTATATAAAAATTTCGTAAAATAGTAATAAAATAATAATAATAATAATAATAATAATAATAATATTATTATTGGTTATTATTATTATTATTATTATTATTATTATTATTATTATTATTATTATTCAATATATGATAATGATAACAATGGTGAAGAAATCTACAAAGGGGTAAGCTTAAATATATATATATATATGAATTTATCCAAAACGAAACTTTCAAAACCCTATTCGATTTTCCTTCTTAATCTCCTTCACGGCTGAGCTGGAGAATCGACCAGGTTTACGAAAGCTCTCTTTTGTATATAATCTTTATTTTTATGTGTTTACACTTAAACCACTGTATATTTCTTCGCTATTCTAGCGACTCGTCCGATTGTGAAATTTTTGCAAACATTGATAATAATGATGGAACAAATCCACAGTTAAGTCATTGTACAAATCCATATGAAAAATAAAACTACTGAGAGAAATGCTGAGAAACTATTTGATTCTCATTTTCCTAGATATATCTGTACAGTGACATAACTATGGATTTATTTCTTGAGTTTAAGGAATTTTCAGTAATAATAATGGTAATAATAATAATAATAATAATGTTCTAAAGGGTCCACAATAATACAAAGTGTAAGAAGTCCGTGTATAATTTTGAACGATCTTCAACGTCTCTTGTTTTTTAAATTTACCTCTGTACTTGCCGTAACTTTTTGTTCATTTGGACTGAAGATGAACCCAGGGAAGGGTTCGAAAGCTTTCTGTAAAGTCTTCCAAATTATACACGGACTTCTTACACTTTGTAT
>NC_061107.1:88206384-88223884 GCF_015104395.2 Macrobrachium nipponense
CTTTTGGCAAGGAAGTCAGCTTCATCATTTCCCTGGATTCCCACATGGCTGGGTATCCAGTTTAGTGTGACTCTCCTGCCAGCAGCTTGATGTGAATTGGCCAATGATTTTATGGCTGTTATCAGTGTCACATTTTCTTTTGGATTTGTCGCTTTGATAGCGAGTATTGCTCCTTTGGAGTCAATATGCACTGTTGTGTGTCCTTCTTTTAAATTGGAATTTTCTAAGGCTTTTAAGATTGCCATTAGTTCGCCTTGTAGTATGGAGGCATTGTTGGATAGCCTCCAGCTTCCTTTGAAGTCTTGGGCGCACCACTGCTGCTGCAGTTGCTGGAGCTTCTGTGTCAACTGAGCCATCAGTGTAATATATGTTTTCAGCTGCTGTGTTCCCGATTGCTTCTTCTGCTGCAGTTTTCATTTGTGCTGCTGTGCACAGTGCTTTGTTTGCCGGTAGTATTGTGAAGTTATACCGGATTGGGTCTTTGACCCAGGAGGTGGTTTTTTGTATCCCTCAGGTGGGACATCCTTTGTTATGTGTTTCACTGTGTCCTGCATACCCAGTTCTCTCAGTGTCTGGAGTATACTGCCCGCCATAGGTTTTTGGCGGGTCTAGTTCTTCGTGCAAGTTTATACACGCTTGCATTTTGTTTTTGTGTGGTCCATTTCTGTCGTTTCTGATGGTTTTGCACAGAATGGCAATATTTCTTTGGCCTATCCTGTGCTTGAGAGACTGCAGTTGTGTCTCTGCCCTCAAGAGACAAATTCTTGTCCACATTGGGGCTCCAAGTATAAGTCTCATTGCGTTGTTTTGGATGACTTCCAGCCTCTGCTGTTGATCCTTTCTGAGATTTGTCAGGACTGGTGCTGCGTATTCTACTTGTGCTCTGATGGTTGTATGTAGAACCTCCTGAGCAGATGGTATGTCGCACCTTCTTGCAATGATGTGATTTTCTTTTAGGGCATTAAGCCCTATTTTTGTTTTGGCTTGGAGGAGCTGTATTTGCTTCTCAGGAGATAGTGAATCTGCAATGCAGACTCCCAGATATGTGTAAGCTATCCACAAAGTCTATGGACATCTCCTTTCAGTAGAAGGTTGGTGGATTCTGATCATGTTTTATTGCCATGGCTTTTGTCTTATTTCTGTTGATTTTGAGTCCCAGTTGTGTGCACTTGTCCTCAAGTTTTTGCAAGGCTTCTTGCATCTTTTGGAGCTGTCTTTGAGGGCCGGAGCTGACGATGCAAACATCGTCAGCATATATAAAGACCTCTTACTCCTTGTGGTAGCTCGAGACAGGCTACATTTTCCATAAGGGACATTGAATAAGAAGGGGCTTAGAATGCCCCCTGTGGAGTGCCGTTTTCAAGAGAGTAGTATTCTGACATTCTGCCTTGGAACACTACTCTTGCTTCTCTGTCTTGCATGTATCCTTTTGTCCATGTAAGCAGGTTGCCCTTGATCCTCTTTCTGACTAGGGAGGAGAGGATGGTTGCTGCATTGGCTAATTCATATGCCTTTTCTGATCTAAGAAGACCACTATGGATTTTCTGCCATTTATGGCACTTAGCACATCTGTGAGGCACTCATGGTGCCTACTCCTTCCCTATAGGCATAGAGCCTATGGTGTAGGGGCCCTGCTTTCCATAGTAGTCTGTTCAGAACCATTCTTTCTGCAAACTTTTCAGTGCAGCTGATGAGGGATATTGGCCTATATGCGCCTTCCTCTTTTGGGCTTAGGTATTGGTTGTGTGTCTTGCTGTTGCCATGTCTTTGGCCTGGTGTGCTCTGCTCTGTTTGGCAGGGTCTCCCTGATGTCTCAGCATGCTGTAAGTGATTGCATCTGCTCCAGGGGCTGTGTCTCTTTTCCCCTTGCTGAGTGCACTGTTTAGTTCTTCCATAGTGAGGGTGTGTCCTGTGTCATCAGGTGTGTTGCAGGCGAGTATTGATTTCCCTCCATCTTGCTGGGGAAATTTCATTTTTTATTTTTTCTGTGTTGTTTGGGAAGGTTGTGGGATGCCTTTCTGCAAAGTTTTCTGGCTATATTGTCAGCTTCTTCTTGTGGGTTGGGGTGGATGCTTTGCGCTGTTCTTCCTTTCCCTGCAATTTTTGGCAAGGATCTCCAGATCTGGGTTACTGGAGTTTGTCTGCTGATGTTTGCACACCAATCATACCATGCCTGTTGTTTAATTTCTTTTTGTCTCTTCAGTTGCATGGGCTATTACCTCTCTGAGAAGTCTGTGCATCTCATCAGATGGTTCCCGTCTGAAGAGTTTCCGCACTCTGTTGACTCTGGCATTGAGTTCTTTGACCCTTTTTATTTTCAGTAGTACCATGCATCTTTGTGATCGATCTTGGATCGTTTGATCTTTGGCATGGACATGTTTGCTGCCTCTCTGAGTGTGCTGATGAACTCTTCATAGAAGAGTTCTATATCGTTTGCAGGGTTTTCAAGGAAGTTCCTCGCCCATCTCGTATTATGGCTTCAAATGTAACCCAGTTTGCGCAAACTTGGGGTTCCATCTTTCTGGTGGCGGTGGTATGGGGGGCAGCTTTTTGAGCCGTAGGCCAATGTCAATAGCTATGTGGTCGCTTGTGAGGGTCTCGTGCAGCTTCCATGTTGCTTGCTCCTTTAGGGCGGAGTTTGTGAAGGTAAGATCTAGTCTTCCTCCTTTTAGGTGAGTTGGCTCTCCACTGTTTAATAGGCACACCTCTGGGAATTCACATGATAACTGGTGTAGATGTCTTCCAGTTGTGTTTGTTTTGTTTGTAAGAGTTCAGGCTTGGGTGATGTGCATTGAAGTCTCCTCCAATTAGTGTGTTTTCCTGTGTCGCTGCACTGAAGAGTGCTTCCCCTTCTAATGTGTTGTCCCGAGCCCTGTATATGTTGTGTACCCATCAGTGTTGTGTTTGCAAGTGTGAGTTTTACGCTGAGTGATTCTACATCATCTCCGCAAGGGATGTTGTCTACCTTCTTGAGGGATTGTGTTTTTAACTAGGGTGATTAGTCCTCTTTTAGTGTCTGTGTATGGTGTTTTGTACACCTTGTACTCTTTAAATGAAAATTTGGCATTTTCCCTTACAAGTGTTTCTTGTAACTTATGATGTCGTAGTTATTTTGTTTGTGTGTGCTTGCAGGAATGCGTATTTATTGTTTGCACTTAGTATGTTCCACTGGAGGAGTTTTATAGTGTCTGTGTCTCTGCAGTCATTTGTGTTGTTGTTGTTTCCTAGTTCGTCATTTGCACTTGATGTGCCTTGACTACCAACTCTGAGGTTGGCCCTGGCACTGGAGATGTACCTGGTACTATTACTTGGAATGAAACTGACACCGGGTGTATTTGTAGTGCCATTTGCACGTTGTTGTTTATTAGTGTAGGCATGGTGATGCAAAGAGTCCTCTGGACGTTCTTATGCACTTTTCACAACGACTTCTTTGGCTATTTCCTCTGAGAAGTTTGATCCTGTTTAGTTCTGCAACTTGAATAGCATTTGCACCAGTAGATTTGTGAGGTCTTGAGTCTGTGCGATATATTTGTCTTGTTTTAGTTCTGGGCGAACTTCAAACCTGTTGCTTTGTGGGGTGGTGGGAGAGGAGGAGGGAGACTGGGTTATATGGCTTTGGGGAGCCAGGAGGAACAGTGGAGCTAGTTTTAGGATTTGGGGTGAGGAGGATTTGTCGGGTTCGGGAACAGGAGAGGTTAGGATGTATGTGTTGGTCGGCTTGGCCGATTCTGAGAAAGCTGATTTTCCTTCTAGTGTTTGTTATTTGTTTCGTTGGTGTGTGTTGGTCTGGGTGTGGTTTGGGGAGTGTTTTGTGTTCCTTTTTCTGAGTTTGAGGCTGACTTTGAGTCCTGTTGGGTCTAGGCCCTCCAGCTGCAGCAGCATAGGACGTGTCTTATGCTGGTGGTGTGTGCTGTGTGTTTTTGGGGGCTTGTTGCGACCCCCTAACTGCAGCAGCACAAAGGACCTTGATCCCTGCTGGGTGATGGGAGCTGCTGTTGTTGTGTGGTCTGGTCTGTGTGTGTGTGTGTGTCAGGGAGGCTCCGAGTGTGATTCTTTAAGAGTGTCTATTTTCTGTAGCCTTATCGGGCATTTTCTATTCCACGCATGGTGGTTTCCCTTGCATGCGGGGCATCTGGCATTGTTTCTTGTCCATTTTTGAATTTGTCTGTGCAGAGTTTTGTGGGATGTCTCCCACTACATACACCACAAATGGCTTTGGCGGTGCAGGCACTGCTATGGTGTCCGTACCTCTGACAGTTAAAGCACCTCAGAGGTTCTGGTGTGAAGTCCATGGTGGGGAAGGAGCCCCACATGCCAAGGTTCAGTGACTTAGGCTGAGTTCCTTTCCATTCTACTAGGACTTTGCGGGTTGGGTCCTTTTGTATGGCATCTCTCTGCTTTGATTACCTTTGGATTTTCCAGAATAACCCTGGTTTCAAACTGCAGAGGGTAATGGCATAATATAAATCTGCAGGGTTTGTCGCCAGGATTGAGGAATTTAAAGCTGGCAGGATTATTTTTCATATACTCATTTGTATTCAGGTCTGAGGGTATTGCAAACAGTTCTCCCCTGGTGGTGGGTCTTACCTTGAACAACTTACCCTTCTTTTCGAGGTCCTTTACGAATTCATATGCACTGGTTTCCTGTTGGAGGAGTTATCAAGTATTTTCCATGTGAGGGTGAAGGTGCTGCTGGTGGTCCTTGTTTGCGTTTGTTCCTGGTGACAAGCTGGAATCCATCATCTGTGTCCATGGCAGGGGGGTTTTCCTTGTCCTCTTGAGTGGCTGTGGTGGATTCTTCTTCGGAGGTGGAGGAGTCTAGGCGAGGTCTAACTGCTTCAGGGGCATCTGAAAAAGAGGAAGAAGAAGACGTTGTCCGTTTCCGGTTCTCAGGTGCTTCTGCAGTGGTGGTGTGGGCTGGGTTACTTGGTCCATGGCTGCATTCGTCTATCTGTGAGGGGAGAGAGAGAGAGAGAGAGAGAGAGAGAGAGAGAGAGAGAGAGAGAGAGAGAAGTATGTGTAGTGTGTGTTGTTATATTTTTTACTTTTGCCTGAAGGGCCTAAACTGTTTATGGGAGACACCACCTATCGTTCCTTCTTGCTACTTGCAAATAAGGATTGCGAGAGTAGAAAGTTTTTTGTCCCTTAGAACCCTCCTGCTTCAATCGGATTTTCAGACCCCAACGGCTACCGAATTTTAGGCAAGTAGAGACTGTTAGTAATGGAAATTATTTGAGAGAGAAAGATGTTCATATGAAATTTCCTTATAAAATGTGAGAGAGCTCTCAGAAATATAATTCTCGGTGTCGTCGTCAATCGCCGAAAGTTCCGCCGAAAATCGCTGGAAATCTCGCCGCTATCGTCGACTGGGATGGCGCTATCGCTCGCTGTCGCTCACGTTCGCCAGAAAAGGTCTCAGGAGAGATGTTACTGCTACGGAGGCCGAGCAGCAACTGTGTGATCTTGGTGCGGTGTTCCGTCCTCCGTTATATCTGTGGTTGACAGCAGGGGTCTGCCCCATGCTTGTCTCCTATTGGCTGGTGGCGGTGAGTCTTGTTTTTCATTGGCTGCCTGAGCCATGTCTCAAGCCACTTTCTTCGGGCTGATGGTTGCGTTGCAGCATATCCTGCAGCCGCCTGGACCTCCTAAGCGGGGCTGTAACATTGATGGGCGTTGCGCTACGCTGTGGGACGTCACGGCTACTTTGATTTCCATCGGCTGCAGAGTACTCGTCCGGGGGCGTTGTCATCCATAGAGTTGTCATGATCGGTGGTGTCATTGTTGGTGGCAGGTCCTTCTCATACTCGTAGGGAGGAGAAATTCTTCCTGCGTCGTATTCAGAGTAGGTTTTATTTGCTGGCTGAGGTAGCGCCTCCAGCAGGCGCAACCGACGGGCATCGGGGGGGGCCTTCCCGATGATCTTTGTGTTCTTTATGATGACATCTCGGGAGATGGCCTCGTGATGTTTGGTGCGGGCGTGATTCTTTATAGCCCCCTCTTGGGCGTGGCACGAGAGTCTCTTCGACAGTCGCGTAGTAGTCATACCTACGTAGGCGCCGCTGCATTCGCGGACTGGGCATGTATACTGGTACACTACATGCGTCTGCTTCAGGGGTTCCTCGTACCTGTGGAGAGGGGTTATTTTTCATAATAAGATCGCGCGTCCTCCGATTCTGGTAATATATGATTAGGTCGATATTCTTGGTGTCGTTCAGTCGGGGATACATTATCAGAAATAATTTTCTTAATGGCGTCCTCTTCTTCACGGTAATGGGAAACTCATGAAGGCTTTGTAGTACAGCTTGATATTATCCTGGGGCGGGGCTGCGGGCTCTCACTTATACCGTACCATTTCTCCAGGGCTGTGCGGACTTCCTTGCTGATTAATTTATTTGAGTACCCGTTATTCACAAGTACTTGGGAGGCGCGGTCGAGTTCCTGGTGAGTGTCCTGCCAGGTTGAGCAGTGGGAGAGGGCCCTCCTGACGAAGGCCCTGACGGTGGTGCTTTTGAATCTGGCGGGGCACTCGCTGTCTCCGTTGAGGCAAAGTCCTAAATTGGTTTTCTTTGTGTAGACTGAAGTACAGACACCGTCTTCCGTCTTGCTTACAAGGACGTCGAGGAAGGGGAGCCGATCGTCGGAGCTGCGTTCGACTGTGTAATTCAGCACACTACACTGCTGAAATGCTTGACGGAGGGCTTCTACCTCATCCTCGGCGTCGACTTGCACAAAGATGTCGTCAATATAACGTCCATATCTGCGGGGTTTCTGCATCCTGGCGAAGACCCGTTCCTCCACGGTGCCCATATAAAAGTTAGCGAAGAGAACCCCCAGTGGGGAGCCCATCGCCACGCCGTCCTTTTGGCGGAACATCTGGCCACGGTGGGTGGAGAAAGGGGCCTTCTTCGTGCATATCTCCAGCAGCGTACGGAGCGAGGCTTCCGGTATGTTGAGGGGCGCCGTCGACTGATTCCTGTAGACACGATCAAGGATTATATCTATGGTTTCGTCGACAGGCACGTTCGTAATAGGGACCTACATCCAGCGAGGCGATAATCCCGGTACCAGGGGCGTCCTTGATGGCTTCTAAGAACTCTGCCGAAGACTGCAGGCTTTACCGACTCGGGACGTAAGGGGTCAAAATTTGGTTGAGGTGGGCGTCTGGCTGATGATCGGCCGGAGGGGGTTTCCTTGTTTGTGGGTTTTTACATTGCCATATAAATAATCCAGGCTGTAGTCTCCTTATATGGGCGGGAGGTGCACAGCATTTGTTGCAGCATTCACTGCGCTGATGACTCCGTTAGCCTCCCTCTTGATGTCGTCTGTCGGGTTCCTCGTTAGGCGCTCGAACTTGCTCTCGTCAGACAAAATAGCATCCAGCTTCTCGTGATATTCGGCAGTATCAATCAAGACGAAGGCTGCTGTCTTGTCCGCGCGTCGCACCGTGATGTTCACTTTTCTCCTTCCAGTTCCTTCGCTGCTTTCTTCATCTCCTTGGTGAAGGATCCCGCTGGAGTGCGAGCCCCTCTCTGTAAGAGCTTCAGCAAGTAGGAGGGGTTGAAGGGCGTCGGTAGTTCTCACGGTGCTCCGGGCTTCGAGTTGCTGGATGGAGTCTAGGAGCAACTCGATTTCGAGTCTCTTGTCATGAGGCCTGGGTCTCGAAATGAAGTGGCAATTAAGAACCCAGCTTCAGAAGGGCGTCTTGATCGGGAGTGGGGTCGTAATCGGTAAGGTTAATGTATCCTTGGGTTCGTTCAGGGATGCGGAGTTTGCCGCCGTTCAGGGAGATGAGCTTGCGCAGGGCACCTCTCATCCGCTGTTTCATGTCGTCCCTCCTGAAGGGCGGAAACGAGGCTTCTCTCGATGTTCCCCAAGGGTACGTTGGTTCCTCTCCTACTGGGTTGTCTACATCCATGGGTATGTCACGTTCAGGATTTTCAAATTCGTGTCGTCCAGTCCATGACTACCTTCCTCTCGAAAGGCACCAGGACGTACTGCTATAGGTTCCTCTCCTACTCCACTGGTGCCGGGGCTGCTTCTTACTCTCTCCCCCTCCTGCCGCAGTCTCTTGGTCTCGTTCTGGAGGGCACGCAGTTCGGTAGTCTTGATCGCTATTTGCCGCTGTAGGAGGGATTTTCTAAAGCTCCTGGTGTCCTCAATGTTTCTGGCTGACGGGTCGTGTAGGTTATGTTAGTGTACTTAGGAAGCAGACCCTCTCTCAAGCATACTTTATTAAAAGTAATGGCTACTTCAGCAGCGTTACACTTGTAGAGATTCTTCTCTATTTTGCGAATAGCGGCTTTTTTTTCAGTGTTACTTAAACAGGCTAGTAGAAGCGCTATAGAGGTCATGGTAAATACAGGGTCAAAATAGGTGTATATATTTGAATTTTACAGATAAACTATGATACCATTGTCCATCAAAGTCATTAACGATTTTCTCCTCTCTCTCTCTCTCATCTCTCTTTCTCTCTCTCTCTCGCCTCTCTCTCTCTCTCTCTCTCTCTCTCTTTCTTAAAGCGAGCTTTCGTCTGGAGCTGCCAGACATCCTCGGGCTGGGAAGCTGAGGGTGGACTGATCTTGGTGTGTTGTTGTTGTTGTTGTTGTTGGAGTATTAAGCTGGCTTTATGCCAGCACGGGCTTTAGCTAATATAGCAGCCCGTAGGTCATTTGAATTAATTTTTAGGTGCATTGGTGATTTAAGGATATGAGGCGATCTTTTTATTTATGATTTCTATGGAATGTGCAGGTGGAATGGTATGGATTCAAAGGTGAAAGGAAAAGTGAATAGGCAAGGTTACAAACCCCTTTAAACCCTAAGGTACCCATTAGTAGAAGATAAAGATCGATAGTAGCGAGTCCTGGCGAGTCAGAGATAGCCAGTAATGAAATCGAAAAATTTATAGTCGTAGAAAAACGGAAAAAAAAGCGCAACTCTATAGAGTTCAAGTACCATATTTCACTTTACGATAATGAAAAAAGCAGATATCGCCGATCGTTTAGCAATAGGGAACGACGAAGGAAAAACGAAATATTATCAGTTTTAGAAACAGGATAACAAAATAAGCGACAGCTTAAGCGGTAGTTAGAGTGACAGTTGAAATATTCGGTCGTTAGAACGTGAGGCGGCCGAAAAACGGAGGGGAAAAGGAGATTTGTTTTAGTAAAAGAAAAAGCAGTTAATACTATAAAACAGCACTTTTCATGTAGCGGCGATCTTTATGTTTGAGATCTGTATCTAAAATCTTCTAACAGGAGGTCATCTGGGAGACTGATCTCTAGGTCCAACAGAGCGTGGACGAGCTCAGAGAACAGCTGATGACCACTGCCACTGTCGTTGTTAAAGATGGCTCTATTTAAAAATGCCTCAAACTCCTCGTAGGTCAGCAGGAACTTTCTGATTTGATATTCTCCTACGAGGAAGTATTCGTTTCCGACGTTTGCAGTTCTATATTCTTGTTTGCAGGTCTGAGTTTCGCTGTTATCCTTAGCTACAACTCCTCTGTTTGTGTTCCTGCTTCTTTATACAAAACAGGAGCTACAGTCGGTGTCTCGATCTGGGTTCCTGCTTCGGCACGAGCAGGAATCGACGTCTTCGGCGATGCAGAGGTTAGGGGGGTAACCTGAGGGGTTGGGGAGTAGGGGGAGGAGATAGAGGGGCGGGAGTTTGGCGATACGGAGAGGATGAGGGGTGGGGATGTAGTGCAGTTGATTGAGGAGGTTGGGAGGAAGGTTGGGTGGTTTGTGTACAGGAGGTAGGTTCGTTCTAGGATCGAACCTGGGTTGCTGGGAAGGTTTCCTGGTCGGTGATGGTTGCCGGAGGTCTTTTGCAGGTGGAGGAGGGATGCCCTTCGCCTTTCAAATCCCTCTGCAGTCTGACTGGGCATCCCTTAAACCAAGCATGATGTTGCTGGCTGCAGTAGGGCATCGGGCAACTGTGTGGCCCTTTTCCTTGTATTTTTTCAAACACACTTCTGTTTCATGTTTAGCACTACACACTCCACAGATGTGTTCTGCTTTACATTCGTTTTTGTGATGTCCAAACCTCTGACACTTGAAGCATCTCAGAGGCTCTGGTATGAAGGCTTCGGTCTCATATGTGCCTAGAATTCCAAGGCTGACCCTGGCCGGAATTTGGCCCTTGAAAGTAGCTTCGATCTTGAGAGCCTCCTGTCCATCTTTGGCAGTACATCTCTTGGCTTCCATGATGTTGGGAACCTCGAGAACTCTATCGATCGTGATATATTTGGGGACTTTGTAAATCATCCCCTTGTTGATTTTTGAAGCAGGATCAAGTAGCAGGCATAGGTTGTCCTTCTTGAGTAGTTCCACAGCTTTCTGGTCCTTGGGAGTAATTATAAACTCCCCCCTTAAGTTTGGTCTAGCTGTGAGGTTTGCATCAGGATATTTTTTCTCGAGGGCCCTGACTGCAGCATATGAAGTCTGGCCCTCGATAACAACAGCTTTGAACTTGGGGAGTGCCGGAAATTCTGCAAAACTCGCCGTATTCGGTGCCGATGTCGTAGGGAGCTGGTTGTTATCTGTCGAAATCGGTGGTACAATCTTCTTCTGTTTCTTCTTCTTCTTCTTCCTTACTGTGGCGAAGCCTTGCTCGTCCTCCAAGGGCGGGTCCTCCCTGGGATTACCGGGCGAAAGGGGTCTCTTAGAGGCCATACTTGTCAAAATTAAAGGTTGAAATTGACGAGAGTTACGTAACGCGCCTGTGCAGGAAATTACATAACTGATATGATACATTATTCGTTATTCTTCGGAAGACGTTGAGGAGTTCTTCATAGATGCTACCACCAATGAAAGGGCTGTAGCCTTATATAATAGGCGCCCTATGAGGTTATGTTAGACTTGCGATAATCTTACGTTAAGTCGGTTGGTTATGCACTTCCATACTCATTGGAGTGTCTTGGGGTTTGATGATAACTTTCGAAGTCGGTATCTTCTTTGGTTTTGACGACGATGTGTTAAACTCATGATGATATCTTCTTTCTGATGTGAGGTTCTAGTAGAAAACACGAAGTATAAAAAATAGTTCTATTCTCTGAGATTACATGATGAAGATCAGAGGAAATTTGTACAGGTCTGCCAATGATGATGGCTAATTCAAATCTACATGATGAAGCTTAGGTAAAGATGTACAGGTCTTCTAATGACGATGGCTTGATCGCTTCTGCCATACACACAGATGACATAGTTACAAATCACGTAGGCCGTTTGAATTATAGGTCGCGGTAGTTGTCTCAAGCAGGAAGCTTGGACTAATGTTTTCAAAACAAATGAAGGACCACAGGTGACGGCACGTCATCTTAGCCTACTTTATTGTATATGTCATCTTAGCATACTTTATCGTCTCTGGTCTGATCACATTCCTGCAAGCAATCTTGTTGACCTCTTTAGTTTTAGTTTTTTATATATATGGAATAACATTCCCTATTTTTATTATGTAACTTACATAAAAGCTCGGTCGGCTACAAAACCAACCACTGAATATTACTCGAGCTTGACTTGCATTTGACTTATAGGAGTGTGATACAGACATTATGTGAATATATATATAGATATATAGAAAATACTTATAAGTAAAAAAAATTCATGGTGTACACAAATACAGATTCAAGTAATAAGATATAAGACATATGCATATGATGATATTCGTAAATAATAGTGATCACGTGATATATACTGATACAGTTTTTCACTTCATCTCATTAAGATACATATGCTACAGAAAATACTAATGTACTCTGATAATTGCATAGGATAAAGATTAACATGATAAAAATCACATTTTAACTGATAAAAATTCATATATGAAGTGATAAAAATGATTAATTTTTATGCTGATTCATTGATTTTTATGCTAACTTTTATATAACTGCAGTTATTGGTAAGATAAAAGGTAACAGATTGATTATAGGCTACCTGATTTGTTTATACATATATATATATGGATTCATATAATTATTATCAATATATGTGCACTTAATACAACTGATTAACATAAACGACTAATCTAAGGGATTAATCTAGGAGCACTTTAAATAGATTCCTAGTACGTACACGCACAGATATATTTTGATTCTGTTATTTATGATCATTTATGTATAGGATACATGATACTTTATATATAGGATACTGATTCTTTACTGATACTTTTATATATTGAGATTACAATGACCTGCAGCGGTGATACCCAACCCCCTGCACATTCTAGCGTTTTCGAACAACTTTTCGTCCATTACACAGTTCCAGACAACCACCTATAGCAAAATGAAATGACCAATTCCAAATGGTTAAAAACAAGGAGGAAATTGCCTGGGCAGGGTCCAACGTTCTCTTTTGCGCTCATACTTGTTCTCTGCATCCTATGACATACGAATATGTTCGTGATGAATAAAATCATCCCCAGCACGAGTCCTACACCAGCAACGTAGAGTTGAATATCCTCTTCGGTCATAATTGTCGGAAGTATGTCCCTTTGTAGTTGATTGCGAGATTAACGACGGGATACGGGTGTCAGTCCAAGAAGTCTACAAAATAAGCTTGTTCACTTATGATGGTGCCTATTCCCTTCACATTGTAGGCGGTTGTTACCTCACTGCAGTCGAACGAGTTTTTGAAGTTGCGATGTGAAACTCTCGTACTGCAGGATACTGTAACCAGGTTCCATTAATCAGCCTGTAAGTGAAATTATACTTGTCACAAGGGAAAAGTAAATTCAGACAGCATCCAAATACGGGAGGGAGAAAGCCACTAAGAACCAGACTTAACCCACATGAATTCGCTGATATTTTATGGAATTCAAAAGAGTCAGCTGTACAAACTTTTTTATCCATGGCATTATAACAATTAGTGAACCTATCCAGGTCTATGATGACTGTAAAAATATCCATAATTAAAAAAAATAAACAGATATCAATATGAATCCCAAAGAAAATTCGATATTACTGGTAGTAAGTTACTAAACAAAGAAGTGGGAAACGGAGCTATTGGTGAGATTGCCAGGCAACATAAGAGTCAAAGAGAATATTAATTATGATTCTGTATTTCTCTACGCTTACTGAAATTAAGCTGTGATAAAATCTGATCCTATGTGCTCTTAACAAAAAGGTTCATATTCAATTTTCTCGCACGCATCCTCTGCGGTTAATTTTTAAACTTTAATAGGCAGGAGATGCAACGAAAGAACCCACTATGTAACTAATTTCTATATAAACTGGGTTTTCCAAGAAAATGTGACATTTTCCCATGAATGTGATTTACTTGAATTGTAATATGCTGGTGTTGAAAGTAAATATTTCATCTCCATGACCTGATACTTCTAAATGTCCATTTACCAATGTCATAAGCTAATTTATTGACTCTAATTGTCTATGAGGTTCAGAAAAATTAATTCATTTTGATGTTATAGAAATTCTGTTTGCTTATTTTGTTCATTAATTTTAAAACGATTGCAATTCCTTAACTAAAGTTGCATTGCACACACGGATAGACACTTGTACCTAAGGTCCTGCCTTGCCCATGAGAAGTTCGGGCTAAGCATTCCTCTCTCTCTAGCCAACCTGCTTTGCAAGCGGTTTATTGAGGTTAAAAGGAACAATGATTATTCGGCAAACGCGCCAGGCACCTTCAGGACTGATGACCTCATCACCAGCTTAAGAGTTACGTTACTTGCGGTAATAAATACGACTTTAATATAAATTGGGTATTTTTTGTTTTAATACTCCACCCACACGAGAAGAATGTCTGAAAAAAAACAGTACCAAAATTGAACAATATAATAGGTTTATGTCGGAAATCTGCATGATTGTAAAATAAATGTAATTTTGTTGAATTAAATATTCCTTATTCAAACTAATGAAAAGGGTTTACATACAAATTCTATATATATTATTTGACCTGTAAAATCCATATAGGATTATTCTTATAGATATACATTTTCACTTCTAGACTTCCTGACTTTAAAATCTCTTTTATTTATTTATTTTATTTTATTTTATTATAATTATTATTTTTTTTTCATTGACTACGAATATAAATCACCGGGACAGACAATATGTCAGTAGGTTTTGATATGTGTTTGAACTTTTAGCTTATTTGTCATTAATATCCCTAGAATACTGAATGGAATACTAAACTAATGCGTTTAAATTTTTACGCATATATATTTGGATATTTTATTAACCTATGGTTACGTTTTGCTTATTGATTTTATCGTGATTCCTTCTTTATTATAATTTGTAACCCTTTTGACTTCTTACGGAGTGTATTATATCGACTCCACTTGTATCCATACCTTTATTTTATTTATTTATTTATTTATTTATTTATTTATTTTTTATATTTGATAAATTAATGGTTCTAGTGGTGTACCGTATAAGGCTACTTGCGGTATCAATTCTATAGATACAAAATAAGAATGATAAAGGTAGTTAAAGCCGCAAGAACCGCTTTAATCCAGTTCGGATCCAATATCACGAGTGTAACTCGTAAGACATGACACTTTCTTATTTATCCATTCTACCAAACCGATTGACTCTGGGTGATAAAATATAGTATTGGTTTTCTTAATAGAAAGGAATTCACACAACGAGTTAAGGAGATTATTATTGATTTACACCACCCGAGTCAGAGATTATTATGTGTTGAATTCCATATTTACTGATTTAGCACTCATAAATATTCCTAGCGCACTCAATTGTGGTGTTTGTTTTTTAGTGCTATTAATTCTATATAACGTGTCAAGGGAACTATTAACACTAAGAAGTGTTTATTTCCTCTGTCAGAGTCGTAACTCTGTTAATGATTCTACGTGTATTCTCTCATTTATTGATTTGGCACGGGATAGTCCTTAAATGACAGGTGTCTTAGAGTGTCCCTTGTTTTCATGACACGCGTTACAATTAGTTATGTGCTTTTTATATCTGTAAGCATTGTAGGCCAGTAAAACATTTATTTGGCTTTCTGTGACATAATAGAGAACCCTGGATGACGGAATGCAACCAGTTTAGGACGATTGGTATGAAAGAGATTACTACTACCTGGTCGTTAGTCACCTGCTGTGTTCTTCGGGTTTTCCTCGTCACGGACCTACATATAATATTACATTTGATTACATAATTCTGATACACATACTTTAAATATACTTTTGCTTTAGGGTTTCCGTTCGAAGTGTTTATTGTTTTGCTTAGCTGCTGACCCTTGTTTCCGTTCGAAGTGTTTATTGTTTTGCTTAGCTGCTGACCTTGTTTCCGTTCGAAGTGTTTATTGTTTTGCTTAGCTGCTGACCTTGTTTCCGTTCGAAGTGTTTATTGTTTTGCTTAGCTGCTGGCCCTTGTTTGTTCAGTTTGTAACAGCGCTCCAACCTAGATATTCAATGTTCACTATCTCTTGAGTTAATGAATTTTTTTTTTTTAGATACAGTTTTAACAATAGGCACGGATGTTTCTATATCTTTTAGTCCAATTAATGGTTCTTTGCAGTATGGTACAGGATTGCGGGATAATGCGTCAGCTATGATATTTGTTTTCCCAGGTAGATATCTTAACTTGGCTCCAAAGACCTGAATGATCATATGCCAACGAGTTCCTTTGGTACTGTGTTTAAAGCCTTTGAAAAACTCGGTAAGTGACTTATGGTCAGTAAGGACTTTAACAGGATAGCCGTAGATTATGAACTTAAAATGTACTAGTGAGTTAACGATACCTAGCCCTTCCTTGCCTATTACTGCATATTTACTTTCAGAGGGCTTTAGTTTACATGAATAAAAAGCTATAGGAAAGAACTGTTTATCATATTGCTGAAGTAGTACCCCTCTTACCCCTTGGTCTGAGGCGTCTGTTGCAATGAAAAAATCCTTATTTAAATCAGGGATTTTTAAGATAGGTGAACTGCATTATTCCAATTCTAAGATATCGTACGCCTGTTGATGCTTTTCAGACCATAATAAATCTGCGCCCTTCTTCGTAAGTTCTGTTAAAGGAGCTGTCATGATTGAAAAGTTACATATTTACATACGATTGTAATACCCACTACAGCGCAAAAGTGCTGTATCCCCTTTTTACGTTAATAGGTACCGGAAGTTATGAATAGCCGACACCTTACCATGGACTACTTTAAGACCTTGACTAGACACATAAAACCTAGATATAACATGTTCGGTTTTTAAAAACTCACATTTAGATATTTTACTCTGAGATTATTTGTCTTTGTCTCTGAAGCACTAGCTTTAGTTTATGTGAATGTATTTCTAAGGTATTAGAAAAGATTACAAGACCAACCATATAGGCATGTAGGGTATCCCCTAAAAGTCTCCAAACACTATATTGTAATTGGGGCACAACGTAAGCCGGAGGCATACGTAAAAATTGATAATGTCCCCTGAGTGTGCTGAAGGCGGTGTATGAGGTACAATCACTTAGGTATTGGTATCTGGTGAAAGCCTTTAAGTAAGTCCAAGCTGGTGAAAAATTTATTCTGACCTAACAAAGATAAGATATCGTCGGTACATGGCACTGGAAAACAATCGGGAATCGTTTCCTTGTTTAAGCGACAGAAATCTACGCAGATACGCCAAGTCCGATCTTTTATGGCATGACGTATGAGGGAAAAATATGGGCTATTTGATTTCCTAATGACTCCTATTACTAACATTTTTTCAATTTCGTCATTTATCTTTATTTTGAAATTTTATTGGTAGTCTATATGAAGGTATGTATATAGCTTTATGTTTGTCCTTAGACCGTATTTTGTGTTCGATGACATCCGATTCCCCCAGAGATCACTCGCTTGTGGAGAAACTTCCTGGTATTCACATAAAAGATATAAAAAATTTCTGCTGAATCACCTCTGCTTAAGTGACTTTACAGATATTACTTTAGATAGAGTAAAGAGAGATTCATCTACGACTGGTTGGGCGTGATTAAAAATTAGCAACAATAAAAAAAAATGCGATATTTATATTTATAGGTTTTGTGGATTACTAGATTAACTTGTTGCTGTGAGTCAACCGTGTATAGGGCTTTGTTCGCGGAAATCGTTATATTTCAGAGTGTCGGGAAGGATTAAAATTTCAGATCCCAGCAAAGTCTTTTTACACGCTCTAAGACATTCGAGGGTGCATGCGTCTCGAGATTTTGCGTGCAAACTGCGACTGCGGTTGTGGGAGAATTCAGTTGGGTCGTTGAACAATATCACGATTTATGAAACAAATGATTGGTTCCTCTATATAAGTTATTATTTGATTAACTGTCTCTTTTTGTTCAAAACGTATTTTTAATGTGTTAGAAGGTTTATAGAATTTTCCTTTGATAAACACGCCTTATTTGGCAGGAGGTAAGGTAATGTTTTGTATACACATAGATGGATATCTTACAATTACACTAGATACAGATCAATGTCTTTTATAACTATAGAGGTATCTGTAAGCGCTCGCTTATCCGGACTTCTCAATAGGGAAGTTCGAACAACAGATGGTGAGTCCGTAAATA
>NC_061107.1:88233884-88241384 GCF_015104395.2 Macrobrachium nipponense
TAATAATAATAATAATAATAATAATAATAATAATAATAATAATAATAATAATAATAATAATAATAATAATAATAATATTTTGGTAAAAGACCCACTTTTAGGCAAATACTGTTAAAGAGAACGGCAGAATTAAGCGAGTTGATGTATGTATTGGTTTTTTTCTATTTTTGTTATAATCCACCTTTGAGTAAATGACCAATATTCCCAATATGAATATTGAACAGATAATAATAATAAAAATAATAATAATAATAATAATAATAATGATAATAATAATACTAAATAATAATTATTATTATCATTATTATCCCTGAACAGATTCTTACACCGTGGCGAAGGTAATTAATCCCATATATTCTTCTTTAGATTATTAATCAACAGCTGGTTCAATTGCGAAGCGTTCAATTCGGCCAGATAGCCAATCATAAAGTACATTTCGAGTGGGAAGCAGGAGGGAGATCGCCGCTTCCCTCCCCTGCCAATTAAGCTCTTTTACCAAAGTTGAAATTCGATTTTTTATGTGATCCCCACCTTATGAATTATGCATTAATGCTATTAACGGCATGTTAACAAGCGATCTGACTTAATTATACTCTTCCTTTTAAATATATATATATATATATAATATATATATATATATATATATATATATATATATAATATATATATATAATACATATATATATATATAATATATATATATATATATATATATATATATATATATTATATAATATATATATATATATATATATATATATATATATATATATATATATATATATATATATATATATCTATATATATATATATATAATATATATAGTATATAATATATATATATATATATATATAATATATATATATATATCTAGTATATATATAATAATATATGTATATAATATATATATATAGTATATAATATATATATATATATATATATATATATATATAATATATATATATATATATATATATAGATATATATATATATATATATATATATATATATATCTATATATATATATATATATATATATATATATATATATATATATATATATATACATATATAGTATATATATATATATATATATATATATAGTATATATATATATATATATATATATATATATATATATATATATATATATAGTATATATATATATATATATATATATAATATATATATATATCTATATATATATATATATATTATATAATATATATATATATATATATATATATATCTATATATATATACGTATATATATATATATATATATATCTACTATCTATATCTATCTATCTATCTATCTATCTATCTATCTATATATAATATATATATATATATATATATATATATATATATATATATATATATACGATATATATATATATATATATATATATACATCGAGCTACAATGTCCTTTTAATATCTAATTCGCTCTACCTCAGAATGAATATATTTTCATATATGCTTAACCGAAGGGGAATTTTTTTACACGATAATAGATTTGCCTGGTCCCAGGCGCGAACCCAAGAAGACATTCAAATAAAGGACGTCAGTGGAAGCTTTTACCTACCCCACCACCGCGAGAGGCATAAGTTTATGTCGTCTCTCTCCCTCAAATACCTTTCGCGCTCAGGTAATTCGTTGGTTTGGAGGCAACATCAACCCTCCTCGACTCCGGTAGCGTTGTAGTACTTATGACAGCGCGTAGCCAATATTTAAGTCATATCACATTACCGTTATTCATGTACATACATCGAGCTACAATGTACATTAATATCTAATTCGCTCTATTAAAAGACATTGTAGCTCAATGTGTGTATATGAATCACAGTAATGAGATATGACATATATATATATATATATATATATATATATATATATATATATATATATATATATATATATATATATATATAAGTCATATCTCATTACCGTGATTCTTATACATACATCAATCTACAAATGTCCATTAATTAATATCTAATTCGCTCTACCTCGTAATATATTTTCATATATGTTAACCGAAGGAGAATTATTTACTCGACAAGAAATTCGTCGGCTGTGTGGTCTAGATGCTTTGCTGTCAGTCCTGAACTTATTGGTCTGATGGTTCGTCCCCGTGAGCCGGCGAATTTCTTATCGATTAAAAAATTCCCCTTTGTTAACATATATGAAAATAAATTAATTCCGAGGTAGAGCGAATTAGATATTTAAGGACATTTGTAGCTCGATATATATATATATATATATATATATATATATATATATATATATATATATATATATATATATATATGTATGCATGTATAAGTCATATCAGATTAACGTGATTCATATACATATATCGAGCTACAAATGTCCTTTAATATCAAATTCGCTCTACCTCGGAATTAATATATTTTCATATATGTTTAACCGAAGGGGAATTTTTTTCCTCGATAATGGAATTGCCAGCCGACGGGCACGAACCATCAACATCTTCAATTCCAGGACTGGCAGTGAAGCCTTAGCCCACCCCGCCACCGCAAGAGGATAAAAGTTTATGCCGCCTCCCACCTCAAATACCTGTCACACTCAGGTATATTGTAGTTTTGGAGACTGCATCAAACCCCCTCGTTCTCGGTAGTGTTGTAGTGCTTTTGCCCGCACGTAGCCATTATATAAGTCATATCACATTACCGTGATTCATATACATATATCGAGCTACAAATGTCCTTTAATATCTAATTCGCTCTATATCTGAATTAATATATTTTCACATATGTTTAAGCGGAAGAGAATTTTTTTCTCGATAATAGAATTGCCGGCAGACGGGCACGAACCATTGACATCTTCAATTCCAGGACTGGCAGTGAAGCCTTAGCCCACCCCGCCACTGCAAGAGGATATAAGTTTATGCCGCCTCCAACCTCAAATACCTGTCGTACTCAGGTATATTTAGTTTTATATATATATATATATATATATATATAATATATATATATATATATATATATATTTATATATATAGAAAACAACAAGATAATAGGATTAACCTTTCCAATGGAGCCTGAGACTCTGACCATATCGACAATATCTTTCTTAAGGCAACAATGACAAGTGACAGAACCAACGTCGGGCTTAGATGTGACTCAACGGCATCACCTAAGGCATATTTCCTACTATATACTTCGCAAATATAACTTCTTCTCTCATTCACTACTTGATACTTTAAACTTGAGATGTATTCCTGTTTTAACAGAGGAAATTATTTACATACATATACATATATATATATATATATATATATATATATAATATATATATATATATATAATACTGGTCTTTCGATTAGCGAAGTGAAATAACGCTGATTATGGTTTCGGGGAAAGTCAACAAGTACCTTGCTGAAGAGCAAGAGGGTAACTACTTCTAGTCCCAGCTCTGTAAAGGAAATCGAGGCGTATACGTCTCTCTCTCTCTCTCTCTCTCTCTCTCTCTCTCTCTCTCTCTCTCTCTCTCCTACGAATAAGAGCCTGTACTGCTCGCATACAGCCAGTTTAATCAAAACCAACATCATCATCGTCTCTCTCTCTCTCTCTCTCTCTCTCTCTCTCTCTCTTATATGAACAAGAGCCTGTGCTGCTGGTATAAGGCCAGCTTAATCATAGACGACATCATATATCTCTCTCCCTCCTCTCTCTCTCTCTCTCTCATACACACACACACTGCCTCTCTCTCTCTCTCTCTCTCTCTCTCTCTCTCTCCTCTTTGTGAGGTAATTCATTCCATTAGGGCAATACGAACCCAACAGAATGTGAATTATGGAATCCTGGCGCATTCTGCCTCAATATTCACAGAGAGAAATGAAAAAAGGTGGTGGGGTGTGGGCTGCTGTTGGTTGGGGGGGTGGCAGGACACAATCCTGCCAAGTAGGACATAAACTATGATTAGGTGAAAATCTGAGTATTTGGATACACGAGAAAAATTCTGTATAAAGCGAGTGGTATTCTGAAATAGTAAGAATTTCTTTTTGGATATTTTGTCAAACCAACGAGGTAAAGAAGGAAAGAATATCTCCCAAGACACACTTCAGATTTATCTGACGATCAGAGGGAAGATAAAGTTTTCACTGATAGTGACAGAGCTGACATTTATTTACCAGAAGTTCGAATGTTAATTAGGCAAATGCCCCTCTGATATTAGCTGACGGAATTAACATTTCCTACGGCTAATGAAACTTTATAACAACTACAAATATCTATTCTATTCTTGATCTTGTAGCATTGTGTTCTTTATTGAAACACAAACCTTATGAATAATCACCTTGCATTTTTCTTTGAAAGTCCTGAAATTTCTAATTTATAAATACATTGAAGCATCCTACTTCAATCATGAGCCTAGTGTCATCCCTTACTACCCAATGTGTCAGATAACGGATAACCCGAGGCAAGATTACTTCTAAGTTCGATGAGCGCCTGAAACAAAATCGTAGTTTGACCCTTACTGACTGCCACTTCAAATGATAGAAAAAAATGGCATGGATCGTAAAAGAATTATCTCCTATTTCCCGCTGACTTGTGCTTTCGTATTAAGCTCACCTGAATGAGAGAGGAAATGAGAGAGACACAACTTGGTTCTTCACACCACTGGACTGAGTGACAGTTCCCCTGAGGTTGCTTTGTAATTGGAACTGCTGCAAAAGTTCAAAGGAAGCTGCAACTCATTACGCTAAAACAATTCTTCTTGTATCTTAATAATTTACTTACATTTTTATCTATTTACTTATTAATCTGATGGTTTATTTTCTTTCTAGTAACCGGTCTTTTTTTATTTTCCTTTTATTTCTTGGTACCCTCTGTTACTTCTTTCAGATGAACACCATATCCTCTGGTAGATTGAATTTCAAGTCAATGATGCCCGTGGGCTTGTTTCATATGAATAGAGTTCATGTCCTGCATAATAATAATAATAATATTATTTCAAATTTTTCCATAATAATAATAATAATAATCATAATAATAATAATAATAATAATGATGATGATAATAATAATAATAATTTTTTATATCTTTGGTACATGGTATTATATGAATTTAGGTAACTTCTTTAAAGCTGCTGTGTTTTTTGTTATACAATGTATTTCATTATACTATTTTTAGTGATAATGCAGAAAATGACGATGTAGATGATGATATTTTGGTGATTTTTTCTAACACGAATATTCCAGTTCTCAAACAGCATGTGTTTTTAAATCGTTAAGATTAATATACATCTTTGATATTCATTAAAGATGTACGCTATTTTGTCATATTTTCTCTCTTATGCCCTTCCTATTAAGTCGATGGTAATGATCACAGATAATATATTTTTATCAAGAATGATTGGAAGTCTTGGTGAGAAGATTATATCCGCGAAAATTGTCATTGACTCCAATGGAAATCATTAAAGAATATATCGTACTGGAAAAAGTATACATCATAACATTAGACAATAGCGTCTCAGTGGAGTGATCGGTATGGTCTTGACCTGCCACCTCGGTGGCAGCGAGTTCGATTCTCTGGTATTCCATTGAGGTATAGAGATGTGTATTTCTGGTGAAAGAAGTTCACTCTCGACGTGATTCGAAAGGCACGTAAAGCCGTTGGTGTCCCGTTGCTGTATAACCACTGGTTCCATGCAACGTAAAAACACCATACAAACAAACAAAACATCAGACAAGTCTGAGCACATGCTAGTTATCCATAAATTGATCGGTACTAAAAAAGTAATTGCGGATATCACCGCCAAATTCATTTTGCTCCGACCATGAAAGAAACAGGATGAATATAATATTGGCAAACGCTTCCAGTATGTGCATCAATTTACACCTAATTCCCTCTCAGCTGCCAAAGAAGCGTAGCATAAATTTGCCTTTGAAAGTCGATGACGCTCAAGAGTGAAGGTCTTCAGTGGAATCGTTTATTTTAAAACGAAGGGATAAAATGTACTAATGAAACAGATGAAATTCGAATACCCTTCAGGGAGTGTGGTGAGCCAAAGGCTTCATTAAAAAGCGTCACCAGATCCTTAAATTTAAACAAATCTTTGTTAGTCTAGTTGCCAGAGGCTTCGTTGATAAATAACTCTCGAGAATTTCTGTGGGTCAAAAGGTGAGAGCCTTTGATATTTGAGGAGACCTTCCTGACAGGCAAAGTTTAGTCATGGTTTTCGTTGGTCTACATTCTTTAGTTCGGACTTATGCATATATATATATATATATATATATATATATATATATATATATATATATATATATATATATATAAATGTATATATCCAATAGTTCCTAATGATGGAGACTTTTAGTGCGAATGTAAGTAGCCGGGTAGCCTTGAAGACTGATTACGCACAGGATTATGAGGTACTTTCGTCTCTTCTCCATAATTCTCGGATGTTCCTTAAAAATTGCATCCTGTCCTTGAAACTGACGCACATTATCCCCGAAAAAAATTCTAGTTGTATTATAATATGCAACCCACAAACAAACCATGGTTTAGATCGAGCAGTTTGCACCATGGTTCATAGGAAAAGCCAGCTATTATGGTTGTTGCAATTGCTGGTATTAAGAAATTTTACTTTATAGCTAATCATCTCTCTACTTTTATCCGTATAATCCCCTAATCTTAAAAATAGGTTTATTTATATATCAACAACTAATAGGCAAGTAATGACCAATTTTCCAACATTTTCAATATTTCTTTGACTATTCAACACTGGAAAGAAAAATATTAAAATTTCGGTAAATATTTTATCCCTAAATCCTGATTGCTATGGGACTGTTGTGGCCGAGTGGAACTGAAAAATAGCGAATAAAAAATGCAGTATTTAATGTAAGCATTCATTCATATTTATATTTTTGTCGTGGGTTTTTTTTTTTATTTATTACCTAGCACTCTTCCATCATATACCGTTTATGTTTAATCATTTTGTAACTGATTGCAGTTTTATCAACAAGACCTAATCTTTTATTATTATTATTATTATTATTATTATTATTATTATTATTATTATTATTATTATTATTATTAAAAATCCTCATAGTAGCATGAGTCTTCAAATGGAGAAACAAATTCACAGTTATGTAAATGTACATATATTTAAATTTAAAAACAGCAATGGTAGCTTTCGGGAGTCTGTTCGGTTCCCTTTATCCTTACTGTTTTTAAATTTATGTACATTTACATAAGTGTGGATTTGTTTCTCCATTATTATTATTTTTTTTTTTTTTTTTTTTTTTTTTTTTTTGTGCTCTATCACTCTTCTTACTATGTGTGCCGTTTCTAGGATCACACTCTTCTGCAAGAGTCCTGGAGCTACTTCAGCCTCTAGTTTTTCTAGATTCCTTTTCAGGGATCTTGGGATCGTGCCTAGTGCTCCTATGATTATGGGTACGATTTCCACTGGCATATCCCATATCCTTCTTATTTCTATTTTCAGATCTTGATACTTATCCATTTTTTT
>NC_061107.1:88251384-88253884 GCF_015104395.2 Macrobrachium nipponense
GTTAGCAGGATGATTCTACGGAAAGTACGTTTGCTTATATACATACATACACACACACACACACACACACACACACACATATATATATATATATATATATATATATATATATATATATATATATATATATATATATATATATATATATATATGGTTGTGCGTGTGTGTACATATTCTATCAGCGCTTTAAAAATTTTGTTAAATTCCTTATACTATTGCATAGAATTGACAAAAAAAAACTTGCAATCTTCTTCATACGTACATACATGCGTACGTATATATTCTATATATATATATATATATATATATATATATATATATATATATACATATATTATATATATATATATATATATATAATATATATATATAGTATATATATATATATATATATATATATGTATATATATATATATATATGATATATATATATACATATATATAAATCATATCTTATCTACTACCTTACAACCGAACACACACTTATTTAAATACGTATCTGCATACATTTCCATAAACGCCCACATGAAACAAAACAAAACAAACGAAAGTCTCTCAGCGTCTATAAAGTCGGAGCCGATATGACGAACCGGGCTCTATTTTTAATGGAAAAACGGTCACTCGAGATGTCTTTCATCCAACTTGAAGTCCGAGACTTTACAAGTCAGCAAGAAGGAGAAAAGTTCCTCCGCCCAAACTGGTGATGTTTTTTTGGTGGCGGCTCTGTGGACAGAGTGGGGGACAAAATGCCACTGGCACGATCTTGACGTCGACGGGCGATTTAGGAACACGAATTAGTGAATCTCAAGGGGACTCGGGAACACGAATTAGTGAATCTCAAGGGGACTCGGGAACACGAATTAGTGAATCTCAAGGGGACTCGGGAACACGAATTAGTGAATCTCAAGGGGACTCGGGAACACGAATTAGTGAATCTCAAGGGGACTCGGGAACACGAATTAATGAATCTCAAGGGGACTCGGGAACACGAATTCGTGAATCGCAATGGACTTGGGAACCCAGAGACTTGGGAACCCGTAATCAGGAATCGAAATGGGACTCTGGGACCCGAATTAGGGAATCTCAAGGGGACTCCGGAACCCGATTTCGGGAATAGTAAGGGATTCGGGAACCCGTCATCAGGAATCGTGAACTCGAATTCAGGAATTGCAAGGGGTCTCAGGAACCCCAATTCTGGAATCGCAAGGGAAGTCAGGAATCCGAATTCCGGAATCTCAAAGGACTCAGGAATCTGACTTCGGGAATCGCAAAGGTTCTCGGGAACCCGAATTCGGGAATCGTTAGGGACTAGGGAGCCCGTTATCAGGAATCGCAAGGGAACTCAGGAACTCGAATTCAGGAATTACATGGGAACCCAGGAACCCGAATTCGGGAATCGCAGAGTGACTCAGGAACCTGTATTCAGGAATTCCAAAGGGACTCGGGAACTCGAGTTTAAGAATTGCAATGGAATTCAAGAATCCGAAATCGGAAATCTCAAGGGTACTCAGGAACTTGAATTCAGGAATTGCAAGGGAACTTATAAACCCCAATTCTGGAATCGTACGGGAAGTCAGGAACGCGAATTAGGGAATATCAAGGGACTCGGGAATCCGAATTCGGGAATCTGAAGGAGACACAGAAATCCGAATTGAAGAATTGCAAGGGCACTCAGGAAACCGAATTCAGGAATCGTAGGGGAACCAGGATTCCCAATTCCGAAATCACAAGGAGACTCGTGAGCCCGAATTCAGGAATCGCGAGAGAACACTCATCAAACATGAAACAGTTTAATGTTATTTTGAACAGGCATATCCTAGTTTTTATGTTTTTTTTTTCTTTTTGTGAATTTTGCATCATGAGAGATCGTGATTCTTTTAAAACTACTTTTATATTTTACTCCTAGTTCCTATAAGGTTCCATCTGCGTAAAATACTCAAATTTCTTCAAATATATTGCAACACAATTATTACTGGATGTTTTGACTGGCTCTCTTTATTATGAAATCAAAACATATCTGTTAATTAACTAAGATTCTTCAGTACATTTCTTAGTTTGAATATCTGCATTAAGTATACTAATGACTGATAACTTGAAGAGAAAATAATATATCAATAAAAAGAAGTTCAGTGATTGAGAAAGAGAGAGAGAGAGAGAGAGAGAGAGAGAGAGAGAGAGAGAGAGAGTAGTGATATTTAAACAAAATGTTAAAACGAAAAAGTAGTCCAATTCTCCATCTGTGAACTTTAGCTTCCTCGAGGAAGAGTTTTCTTCACACATAAAATTTTATTCTTAATGTTTTATCACCTTCTCTCTCTCTCTCTCTCTCTCTCTCTCTCTCTCTCTCTCTCCTCTCTCTCTCTCTCTCTCTCTCTCTATGTATATATATATATATATATATATATATATATATATATATATATATATATATATATATATATATATATATAGAGAGAGAGAGAGAGGAGAGAGAGAGAGAGAGAGAGAGAGAGAAGTCTGT
>NC_061107.1:88258884-88261384 GCF_015104395.2 Macrobrachium nipponense
TCAAAAGATGTGTAGGTTGTCATCCTGGGTCAAGGCCCAGTAGTCTCCTGGAACTTTGTAATTTTGTGGGTTTCTTTTTCAATCTTTAGAAGAAAACTGAAAGAAGTATTTGTTTAGTTCATTATTATTATTATTATTATTAGTTTTTTTTTTTTTTTTTTTTTCTTGCTCTATCACAGTCCTCCAATTCGACTGGGTGGTATTTATAGTGTGGGGTTCCGGGTTGCATCCTGCCTTCTTAGGAGTCCATCACTTTTCTTACTATGTGCGCCGTTTCTTAGATCACACTCTTCTGCATGAGTCCTGGAGCTACTTTAGCATAAAGTTTTTCTAGATTCCTTTTCAGGGATCTTGGGATCGTGCCTAGTGCTCCTATGATTATGGGTACGATTTCCTCTGGCATATCCCATATCCTTCTTATTTCTATTTTCAGATCTTGATACTTATCCATTTTTTCCCTCTCTTTCTCTTCAACTCTGGTGTCCCATGGTATTGCGACATCAATGAGTGATACTTTCTTCTTGACTTTGTCAATCAACGTCATGTCTGGTCTATTTGCACGTAGCACCCTATCCGTTCTGATACCATAGTCCCAGAGGATCTTTGCCTGATCGTTTTCTATCACTCCCTCAGGTTGGTGCTCGTGCCACTTATTACTGCAAGGTAGCTGATGTTTCTTGCACAGGCTCCAGTGGAGGGCTTTTGCCACTGAATCATGCCTCTTTTTGTACTGGTTCTGTGCAAGTGCCGGGCATTCACTTGCTATGTGGTTTATGGTTTCATTTTTCGTATTGCACTTCCTACATATGGGAGAGATGTTATTTCCGTCTATCGTTCTTTGAACATATCTGGTTCTTAGGGCCTGATCTTGTGCCGCTGTTATCATTCCTTCAGTTTCCTTCTTTAGCTCTCCCCTCTGTAGCCATTGCCATGTGTCATCACTGGCTAGTTCTATAGTCTGTCTCATGTATTGTCCGTGCATTGGTTTGTTGTGCCAGTCTTCTGTTCTGTCTGTCATTCTCCTGTCTCTGCATATTTCTGGGTCTTCGTCTACTTTTATTAGTCCTTCTTCCCATGCACTCTTTAGCCACTCGTCTTCACTGGTTTTCAGATATTCTTATTATTATTATTATTATTATTATTATTGTTCAGGAGATAAACACCTATTCATATTGAACAAGCTTACAGGGCCCATTTACTTGGAATTCAAGCTTCCAAGGAATATAGTATTCATTTGAAAGAAGCTACAGATGATAACATATGATGATATTTTTCATGTATTTTAATATATTTTTATATCAGTTGAAAAATGGTTATTTTCAATCAAACTGATCATATAAATAACCTGTCATATCAATTCAGTAGAACTTGGAATACGCGTGTTTAACAAATCCTGCTTTATAGAACTCAGTTTCCATTGTTTATTTCCCCGACCACCCAAAAGTGAGAAATGGAACAGCAAAGTCATATATCATTCAAAGATTAAGTTCCCACTCCGTCCTACGTTTCTTTCATATACGCATACCATTCCTGCACAGACGAATATCATGACAGTGCTTTACAAGGAACAAAGATAACGCGAGAGTCTCATATGCTTTTATTATTATTATTAATTCTGTAACTAAATTTTTGCCTCGATAAGTGTTTAAGCAACTCTGAATAACTGAGTCGACAAGGATAAATGATTTGCAGATTCATTTATTGAATAGTTATTCTCTCTCTCTCTCTCTCTCTCTCTCTCTCTCTCTCTCTCTCTCTCTCTCTCTCTCAGTAATCAATCAATTTTACATAAATAAAAACATTAAAGATTATTCCTCTCTCTCTCTCTCTCTCTCTCTCTCTCTCTCTCTCTCTCTCTCTCTCTCAAAAATTGCATTAATGAATTAATGTTAAGAATAAATGTAACACAATAACGGCAGTTATTTTATATATGACTCGGCATTTTATAAGAATAAATTACCGATTATTAAATTTTCGAGCAGCGGTTGTGCGTTTCATCAAAGCTGAAAATAAAAAAAGAAAATGTTCTGCAATTGTATTCTTCTCGATAGATTCTGGTTTTTCTCCAAAATTCATATTGGGAATTTTCAAAAAATTATAAATGCTGAAGGTAATCTATTATTAGAACAGGATATCAGGTCCAGGACAAGCAGGGGTGGTCGTCAGTACCGGTATTATTATTCCGTAGGCGTAGTTCAGTTCCGCGCCGGGGTCGTCTTAGGTTTAGGGCTGGTATTGGTGATGGTATAGCTGGTATCACGTGACGTTTCGACCTTCTCGCGGGTCATCTTCGGACGAGTCGGTTGAAGGGCTGTACCAAGAGTGTCTGCCGTGGTGGTATTTATAGCAGCTCGACCAGTACCAGCCCTAAACCAAAGTCGACCCCGGCCCGGAACTGAACTATGCCTAAGGAATAATACCGGCACTGACGACGACCCCTGCTTGTCCTGGACCTGAGATCCTGTTCTAATTAAAGATTACCTTCAGCATTTATAATTTT
>NC_061107.1:88266384-88271384 GCF_015104395.2 Macrobrachium nipponense
GTTTACGCACGGAATATATATACAGGATTTTTAGGAAGCTCAGAATGTATCCTGTTTTCCATAATCCTTGCCATCTTTCGCCCTGCCGAAGGATGGCTCTCACTACTTTCGGGATTAGGACCCACTGGTACCCTCGTCCACTCTCATAAGTTGCATCTGAATAGTAACTTATCCCGCCACACCAACCCCCCCCCCCCCCCCCCTCCCTTCCCCCAGGCCCACAGCTCCATCAAAGAAATATACACTATTCTGTGTATTCAGTGGAGAGCCGTTATTAACCTCACCCGCCTTTATGGAAGTAAAGTTTGGATGACAGATTATTATTACATTATTATTATTATTGTTTTATTGAATTCAATAAAATATGCTTAGATTAAGGGTCGCTACCAATTTTATTATTATTGTTAAGAAATTCATAGTCACGTGAAGAACAAATTGTTAAAAAAATCCACAATTATCTATTAAAATATATTTCTTTGTTTTTTACATAGAAATATGTTATATATAATTGTGGATTTTTTAACAAATTATTATTATTATTATTATTATTATTATTATTATTATTATTATTATTATTATTATTATTATTATTATTATTATTACTATAACTACTACTACTACAGAAAGAAGAGGTCAGCTATTATAAAAAGAATAAATAACTTAAGAAACTGATAAATAAAGAGATCAAAATGTAAGTAAATGGCTGAAATTTAAGCGAATTTTATTAGGGTATTAAAACATTACAACTACGCTCGAACGGTGTGAGGAATAAAGGCCCTCTGGAGCTGTGAAGTTCGACACCGAGGCATGATTACTGCTAGATGGAAATGAAAAGAAAAATATTAGAAGATTTAGGAATACACTACTTGTGTAAGATATTTGGTGTAAGGGGAACCATAAAGGGTGAAGATATGAAGTAATGTAAAAGTGCAAAAATAAATATGGGAGGAAGGATGGATCTAGTTGATTTTTGATGGTCAGGAAAGAATTGGTGAACAAATTGGTGAAACGGGTGTATAATTTGGAGTCTCTTGATAAAAAGGTTGATAAGTTATAGAGATACTAGACAGGTGACATGAAAGTGGTATTGGTAAGGAGGGACCAATTTAAATGAAAGACAGAGTGAAAAAAAAAACATTGTTACGTTGGAATCTTTTGTGTAGCTAAATGAGACGTCTAATGCTATTACAGTTCTTGGTAACTACCGGTCATTCATTAGCCAGTACTTAAAGCCTTAACGGTAACCGTTGCCTTAGTTTTATCTGGCTCCATCCTTTGTTATTACAAACCTCAGTGTATCCCAAATTATGAACAGAACAGAAATGAAATGTGCCCAGTAATCTTGCTAATTTGAAAAGTATCACGGCCACTAAATTACAAGACACTATACACACGCGAGTATATACTTACACACACACCCAGCGGCCCTTTATGCAAAATCTAACCAAAAATATCAGATATTGGGAATGACCCTCACACAAAGAGTTACGGACTTGTGTGTGAAGAAGATCTGGTTATAAAAGAGCATGATTAAGGAGGTTAGATAACTCAGAATCTAAGACATGATTATTTTAGTTGCAAATTATAAACGGTGTTATGAGGTAGCAATATGACGTCCTATAGAGAGAGAGAGAGAGAGAGAGAGAGAGAGAGAGAGAGAGAGAGAGAGGAGAAAAGGAATATATTTAAAATATTTGCCTTATAACTGTGCTGAAGATTATTTGACTAAATTGCCATGTGATAATAAAGACAAATTGACTTTAATTCAATAGTAAAAGAGACATATATTAAGCAGTTTGTTAACATTTAATGCGATCGAGAAAAAGAATCTCTCTATAAAAAGATCTCCCTATACACTACCATTACAAGTCATAAATTCTTCTTCAATGTTTGCTTCTCTTCAGAGCTCTGGGCACAGAACCAGACCTCACCTTGATGAGATATTTACTAATAAAATGAACATTTACTATTTCATATATTAATCGGAAAGTCCTTCTGAGATATTTATTCACAAACAGCAGCCAGAATGAGCCTACTTCAAAACCTGACTAGAAATCTTTTCTGAGATATATATGTATTTACAAACTGCAGCCAGAATGACCCTATTTCAAGACCTAACTAGAAAATGTTTCTGATGTATATATATATATATATATCTATATATATATATATATATATATATATATTATATATATATATATATTCACAAATTGCAGCCTTTAAAACCTAGCTGGAGACTTTTTCTGAGATATATATTTATTCACAAATTGCTACAAGAATGAGCCTATTTCGAGACCTAACCAAAAAATATTTCTGAGATATTTATTCACAAATTGCAGCGAGAATGAGCCTATTTAAAACATTAACCAGAAAATCCTTCTGGTATGTTTATTCACAAATTATAGCAAGAATGAGCCTATTTTAAACACTAACCAAAAAATCTTTTTGAGATATTTATTCACAAATTGCTGCAAGAACGAGCCTATTTCAAACACTAACCAGAAAATCCTTGTGACATTTATTTGTTAATGTCTCCCTTTGCCTCCATTGTCAATTCATATACAGGAACATCACTTGGCAACATAAACATTCCACATACTTTTCCGTGAACTGCTTTACTTTCTTTTTCATTCAGCTCCGTTTTGCAAAAAATTCATTTTTCATACAATATAGCAGTCTTCATTATGCCTCGTCAAAACTGCATCATTAACTACGAACTTTTCTTTTTAACATTTTAAGTTTGTTTTTTGGACATTTTAAGTTCCTAACCATTATTATTGAACAGAAAAATAATCTTCTATCAAAAATTTCCCCTCACTAACATATTCTTGATAAAATAGTAACCGATGACGCACTATCCATAATCACATTCATGGTAAATGATAAGTTGTCTAATTAAGGGAAGAATAACAAGGAATTCCATGGAATGGATTCTCTCTCTCTCTCTCTCTCTCTCTCTCTCTCTCTCTCTCTCTCTCTCTCTCTCTCTCTCTCTCTCGTTCTGAATATTTGCTGAAAAAATAGAGGGCTGTTGAGGTTGCACATAAATTTTTAGGGTGAAACAAAACTGTAGTGTTCTGCGTAAAAAGAAAAAAAAGATATAATGAACTGGGACTTTCATTACAGACTGTAATGGGGTATAAGATATATTGTTGGAGGGGACACTGAAGGGTGTACTGGGACATTGGTAATGGTAGTTGTTTGAAATATGGTAAGAAGACGCCAAGGGCTTTTGTGTTGAATTTCATAGAATTTTTGCTTACTCGGGGAGTAAGCCTAAAAACAACTTTATTGTTGTTGATGCTGCTGCTGTTTCTTTTTCTTGTTGGGGGAGAGAGAGATAGGAAAGCCCTATGGAAAATCCTAAGGAATGTCTGAAAAAGGTGTTTCTCGTTGAGTTAAAGATGCGGGAATTTTAGGAGAGGATGTTTATGATTTATATATTAAAGTGAATATGTAGAAAATGAATAATGTGCATATTAAATAGTACAGAACAATTATTTCTAATAAAATATAACATCTTTATTTAAATTTTCCGTTGGTAAAACAACGTGCTATTTTATTATAGATTTTAGCACGCGGCCCGAGTAAGATGGAGGTCGGATCACCCCTTGTTTTTAATTACAGAACTTCATGCGTACTGTGCAATTAAATTTCAACAAGTCATTCAGCCTGCAGAGTTCATTGCGTGTCAGTTTGCACATTTATGCAATATAACGTGAGCATTGAACACCTGCAATTCAATAGGTAGGAAAAATAAAACCATAACAAAATCTTACAATGAAATCGGAAACATAACCAAAGAAGTTATAATTATTAATGTTGTTGCGCGTTTAGATTAAATCATTTGTAAAAAGTCCGTCTAACTCTGCATAATAATATTATTACTCTGTTCTCTCTAGTTTTTTTTTTCTGGGAGAGAGCACTGGTAGCAAGAAGAGTTAATATATATGCAATAGCTTCTCACGAAGTTTACTGTAAATGCTTTTTCTCATAACGGGCATAGTTTTTCTCTTCCGACTCTGATGAATACCTAGTTTAAATCTTCTTGCTACCAGTGATCTCTCCTAGGAAAAATACATAGAATTGATTAATACTATTACCATACAAATATACATACATACATACATACATATATACATTGCATATTTATAAAGCACCTCAGTGGTGTGGTCGGTATGGTGTTGGCGTGCCACCTCGGTGGCCGCAAATTCGATTCTCGGGCATTCCATTGAGGAGTGAGATATGTGTATTTCTGGTGATAGAAGTTCACTCTCGACGTGGTTCGGAAGTCACGTAAAGCCGTTGGTCCGTTTCTGAATAACCACTGGTTCCATGCAACGTAAAATCACCATACAAACAAGACAAAACAAAACATTCCATATATATATATATATATATATATATATATATATATATATATATATATATATATATATATATATATATATATGTATGTATATATATATATATATATATATATATATATATATATATATATATATATATATATATATATATATATATATATATATATATATATATATATATATATATATATATATATATAACACCATACAAACAAAACAAACACATTGCATATATATATTATATATATATATTATATATATATATATATATATATATATTATATATATATATATATATATATGCAATGTTTTGTTTTGTTTGTATGGTGTTTTTACGTTGCATGGACCAGTGGTTATTCAGCAACGGACCAACTGCTTTACGTGACTTCCGAACTACGTCGAGAGTGAACTTCTTTCACCAGAAATACACATATCTCAATCCTCATTAGAATGCCCGAGAATCGAACTTGCGGCCACCGAGGTGGCACGCCAACACCATACCGACCACGCCACTGAGGTGCTTTATAAATATGCAATGTGTATATGTATGTATGTATATTTGTATGTTAATAGCATTAATCAGTTCTATGTATTTTTCCTAGGAGAGATCACTGGTAGCAAGATGATTTA
>NC_061107.1:88276384-88286384 GCF_015104395.2 Macrobrachium nipponense
TCACGGCTGCACTGCAGTAGTCAGATGAATTTTCTGATAGAGCTCTATAGTAATTGTATTGTGATTTGCCGTCCTCTGCCTTTATTGGAGTGCTTATGGGAGGAGACCTTCATCGTCTCATCATCATCCTTTAGAGTGTAAAATTCAGGTTATTCTTTTCTTTCGGTTATTTTCTAGTTCCTCTCTGGGCCCCCTTTTCCTCCTTCAGAGGTTGACTGCGTTGCCTAATCATTTGGGTACATGTTGTGTAAGTGATTTTGTGATTTAATGTTAATGAAGAGGCCTAGTTATAACTTCCTGTATTTTATTGAATTATAATATATATTGATTTTTTTTTCATTGTTTTGCTATCCCCCTTGAGTTATTCTTGTGCTGCATTTACCTGGGCTTGCTTCCACCTTAGTGGATTGCTCCCTTTTGAACACCTAAGTTTGTGGTATTTTGATTATTTATGGTCCTGTAGACCTAGTGTGTGTTGTGGTCCAACGAGGCCATTACAAGTGGCGACCTTTTTTTGCCAGGATTGATTCGTACCTCCCTTGGTGTTCTTTTTGCAGTGCAAAGGGTAATTCTTGGGGCGTTGTTAGTGTTAGGTGGCATGGTTACACCTCCTCAGTGTTTGGTTGGCTGGCATTATTGCAAGTGAAATAATTTTGTTATAGGTAAAGTGTTGTAATTATTCATAATCAAAATGGAGGATATGAATGTCGTAGAGTTGCTTGAAGGAGAGGGATGGCAGGATAGGTTGGCCGAATTAAACAAAGAGGAGTTAGAAAGTGTGGCAGATTTTTTCGAAGTGGAGAGAACGGTAACAATGAAGAAGGGTATACTATTGCTAAAGGTTTATGAGTGTGTTAAGGAGACTAAGACAGGAGCCAAACCCAAGGTTAGGAAAGAAGAGGTCTTGTCGGTAGAAATTTTGGATAGACAGATTAGTCTAAAACAAATGGAAATAGACCAGCAAAAAATGGTGTTTGAAGAGAGAGAGAGGGAAAGGAAGCACGAGTTAGCTAAGATGGCTTTGCAAACGCCAGGGTCACCAGGGTCTCCTTCTCGTGTTGAGGCTTTCCTCCTCCTTCTCAAATTTAGCTCAGGCTTTTGAAGTTTGTCCCGAACTTCCAGGAAGATAATGTTGCGGAGTTCTTTATGTCATTCGAAAGAATTGCTAATAAGCTAGAATGGCCTATTGGATTATGGACTACCCTTATCCAGAGTAAATTGATTGGGAAAGCCCAAAAGGTATATGTAACTTTGGAAGAAAATCTCTCCTCGGATTATGAAAGTGTAAAGGCGATAGTGTTGAAGGCATATGAGCTCGTGCCGGAGGCCTATTGGCAAACAAAGGGTTCCGAATTTGAGGAAAAGTGAAAATCAGACTTTCGTAGAATTTGCAAGGAGTAAAGAGCAATTTGCTACTGATTGGTTGAAATCTAAAGAGGTGGACGATTTTGATAAGTTAAAGCAGTTGCTGTTGGTTGAAGAGTTTAAAAGTTGTACTCCTGATCGTTTGAAGGTTCATTTGGAGGAGTTGAAATTAGATTCCCTTCAGGAGGTTGCTGTGGCCTCAGATGAGTACTGTTTGTCTCATAAAGATACTATGAAAGAGACGTTATCTAAGGAAAGATCACGTTGGGGTTATTCTGAGAGATCTGGTAATTTTAATAATCGAAAGAATAATGTTTCTCAGAATGTTCAATTAAATAAGGGTTCTCAGAATGTTCAATCAAATAAGGTTTCTCCGAATGGTCAATCAAAGGTGTGGAACTCGCAGAATAACAGACTTGGGGAGTCGGGTGTTTATGATCCACAAAAGCTTAGGTATTTGACGTGCTTTTTCTGTAATAAGCGGGGTCATATCAATAGAATGTGTAATGCTTGGAAAAAGATACGTAACAGTAAAGTTAATCCGATGATGGCGGTTGAGAAAAGTGCTAGTCAGGTTGGATCTCTGCCCTCTCCGACTCAATGGCTAAGAAAGTCAAGAGACTGGTAGTTCCTTCGGTGATTTTCTGGCCGTGGGGGAAGTCTCGCTGAATGGTGAAGGCCAAGGGAGGAAAGTGAATATTTTACGTGATACCAGAGCAGCACAATCATTAATTCTTAGATTCGGTCCCGAATGATTTTGTGTATGAGAATCGGGAGTTTATTTTGAGTGGTTTTCCGGACACGGTAAAATCGTATCCAATTGGTCTATTTAATCTTAGTTGTCCTTATTTTTCTGGGAATATCCGTTTGGCTATTGTTGATAAATTTCCGATTAAAAAGGTGGATGTGGTTCTCGGAAATGAGATTGTGTATGAGAATATGTACGTGCCAATTGTGATTAATCCGGATGTGGAAGTAGCGGTAGTCACTCGTGCTAAAGCAAAGGCTGTTGACGCTGCAGAGTCAATAGTCGACGTTGATTTGAGTAGTTTAGGACGTAGTGATGTAGCTGTAGATAGTAGTAGTGTTAGATTAAAACCCAATTGGACTGTTAAAGAACTTGTTTCGGCTCAGAAAAAGGAGTTTGGTAGTTTCCCTATTGAGTCTGGTGAGATAGCGAACGTGACAGTTCCTATGTTTAAGGTAATTAATAGCATATTATATAGAGTAAGTAGACCAATGCATGCCTCGGGGGAGGATTACGAAATTATTAGACAGATTGTGGTTCCTGAATGTTACCGTCATGAGTTGATGTCAATTAGCTCACGTAGAATGTGATGGCGGGAACCATTTTGGTATTCACAAAAACTGTCGGTAGGTTATTGAATAATTTCTTCTGGCCTAAGTTGAAAGGTGATGTAAAAAAATTTTTTAATAGTTGTGAAGTTTGTCAGAGTCGGCAAACCTAATCTACCTATTCCAAAGGCTCCATTAATACCTATCCCTGTTGTGTCTGAACCTTTTCGTGAGGTGTTAATTGATGTTGTTGGTCCTCTCCCAAAGTCAAAGAGTGGAAATGAGTATATTTTCACTATTATGGATCGTATGTCTCGGTACCCCGAGGCAATCCCCTTGCGGTCCATAAGGAGTGGAAAGATTGTAGAGGCATTAATAGGTTTCTTTTCAAAATTTGGTTTCCCGAAGGTAATTCAGTCTGACTGCGGCACTAATTTCACGAGTCGTTATTTTAAGCAGAAAATGACTGAATTGGGCATTAAACATGTAACGTCCTCGCCTTATCATCCAGAGTCACAGGGTGCTTTGGAACGTTTTCACCAAACTATGAAAAGTATGTTAAAGAAAACAAATTTAGTATTGTGAATGGGGCTGAATGGATAAAAAACCTTCCCTTCCTCTTATTCGCTTTCCGCTCTATTCCTGGTCAATCTCTCGGTCTCTCTCCTTTTAATTTGATTTTTGGACATTCTGTAAGGGGTCCGCTGGATATGGTGAGAGAGGCTTGGGAGGGAGATGCCCCAGATTTGAATCTGTTTGATTACCTTAATAATTTGAATGCCAAATTAACCAGGGCTTGGTCTTTTGCAGGTGAGAATTTGTTGAAAAGTCAGAAGAAAATGAAATTTTATTTTGACAGAAAGACTGTGACCCGGGACTTCGACGTAGGACAGAAGGTACTGGTTCTGTTACCTATCCCAGGTAATTCTCTGAAAGCTACATTCCAGGGACCATGGAAGGTATTGAAGGTAAATAATGTTAACTTCTTGGTGGAAACCCCCGATAGGAGAAGGCCTCATCAATTAGTACATATAAATATGATGAAAGCTTTCCATGAAAGAGAGAAGGTTAGGCCAATTGCGGCTCTTCGTGACAGTAGAAATGACTTTGTCGGTAATAATGCTTCTTTTTCAGATGAGCATCATAATGATTCCTTTTCAAGAGGACAGGGACGTTTACTTGAAAGATAGTGAATGGCTGGCAGGTAATGTCGAGGCTTTAGAAAATTTACCTCAGATGTTGAGTCACTTGGGTAAGGATGAGCAACAATCCTTGAGAAATTTGGTTTTAAAATATAAGGACTTGTTTTCTAATGTGCCCGGCAAGACCACGATCTTGCAGCATGACGTGGACGTAGGGGACGCCACGCACGTGAAGCAGGGTCCTTATAGGTTGAACCCAAAAAAGAATGAAATTGTTGCTAGAGAGGTTGAGTATATGCTCAAGCATAATTTAATTGAGCAGAGTTGTAGTCCTTGGTCATCTCCGGTTGTGTTGGTAAAGAAATCGGACGGAGACTATAGTCTTTGTTTTGATTACAGGAAGCTTAATGAGGTGACCAAGGCTGATAGTTTTCCATTGCCTCGAGTGGAAGATTGCATCGATCGTATGGGTCGTGCTAAATATATTACGAAATTTGACTTATTAAAAGGATATTGGCAGGTGCCTCTGTCGGAAAGGGCCAGAAGTGTTTCGGCTTTCGTAACACAACAGGGGTTATTTCAGTGTAAAGTAATGCCCTTTGGCATGAAAAATGCTGCTGCCACCTTTCAGAGACTTATGAATTCGTTGGTTAGTGGTCTAGAAGGGTGTGTGGTGTATATTGATGACTTGGTTATTTTTAGCGACGACTGGCAGTCGCACCTGAAGAGAATTGAGGCCTTATTCAAAGTACTTAGGAAAGCAGGCCTGGTTATTAATTTTAAAAAGTCGGATTCGCAAAAGCAAAGGTGGTATATCTTGGACATGAGATAGGAGCAGGTATGGTAGCTCCTAAGGAGGCTAACATTGAAGCCATTCGTAAGGTAGAGGTTCCTAAATGTAGGAAAGATTTGCGAAGGGTATTGGGGATGGCAAGTTACTATCGTAGATTCATTCGAAATTTTTCAGACATTGCGGAACCTCTTACAGCTTTGTTGAAGAAAAATGTTACCTTCGTTTGGAGTAAGGAGGCTCAGGAGGCATTAGACAAGATAAAACTGATCCTCATTAGTCGGCCTTTGTTAACAGCTCCCAATTTTGACACTCCATTCCAGCTTACCACTGATGCGAGTGATGTGGGGGTTGGTGCGGTATTGAGTCAGGCTGACGGAAATGGTATCGTCCACCCGGTGGCGTATTTTTCTAAAAAGCTCACTTTGCCTCAAAGAAAATATTCCACAATCGAGAAGGAGACGTTGGCCTTGATCTTAGCATTAACTCATTTTAATGTCTATCTCTCCTCCTCAGGTGTGCCCATTAAAGTTTGTACGGACCATAATCCCTTAACGTTCTTGAATCGGTACAAGAATAAAAATCAGAGATTGATGCGCTGGAGTATTTTGGTCCAAGAATTCGATCTACAGTTTAAGCATATCCCAGGTAAAGAGAATATGGTGGCCGATGCATTGTCCCGGCTGGCAGAGTAAGTGCGAACGAGGTAATTATAAGGGTTTTTCTTTACCTGTTGGTAAGTTTCCTGTCACTCGTATTTCCTAGTTGAGTATTAATCGTTATTTTTATATGGTTTCTTTTATTTTAGTGTGATGGTTGAACAAATTATGATTTAATATAACATTCCAATGTTTGATATAATAACGGTTGATTATATTATTTGATATGATAGATGGATGTTGACCATCTGTAAGATAATTGTTAGTTGATGGATTCAACTGTTATTCTATATGTTAATTTATGCCTTTAATTGCTTTTGGAGGTGGTGAAGTTTATAATGAACTGGTGTTATTTCTGTGATTGAATTATGCTTAAAACTGAGGTTGCATAAAAATTATCTGGTTATGTGTGGTGGTTTAGGTATTTATGAATGATCCTATATTGGACTCGTGTTTTAGGTGATGGTATTTATTACGTTAGTTGGGTATGTAAATTAGGTTAAGATTTTTTTTGTGACAAACTGATTTGTTTATACACCCCTTTGTCAGGAGAGTGTGGACTCCAAATTATTGTTAATAGTGCTTAAAAGTGCTGTGTTAGTGCTGTAACATGTTATGTGTTCAAGACACTTGGGTGTAAGGTTAATGTACAGGTGTTATAATGGTGTAAGGTCAATGTACGTGTGCTATGAAGGTTGTGCTGTGAAAAAGTACAGCTAAGGTGTATGATATTTTTGGGACATTTAATCATTATACCTTCGCGGCTTTGAACAATTCACAAGGAAAGAGGAACCTCTCCCTTTACATACCTTGTCATTCTGGTGTGAACAGCAGAATGGTGTACTATTTATATTTGACGAAGGATGTGGTGTATATTTAAGGTAGCCTATGAGGCATTAAGGATGAGGCATTAAGGATGTCGCATATTAGTTTAAGTATTTACAAGTTACCCAAGTAATGAATCCTTTATTTGGACACTATATTTTGTTGGTGATTGGTGTATGACAATTTGGTTTTATAGTATATATCATTTTTCTTAGTTGCCACTCCCTCTCCTCTTGCAACCTAGGTGATCCCATATGGTGATAATCAATTATTGATACAGGTTCTTATGATTTTAGTCCTAGGTGAAGGACTTGGTGCAATTATTTAGTGTATGGTGTTAAAGTGACTTTTCATTTGTTAACATTTGTAATTCCTTTGTTAATTGTTTATTATATTTCAAGGTGTATATTGGATACTTAATTCCCTTAACTTTAACGTAAACTTTTGCAATTTTGTCTGGAAAAAAATTTTTATTTTTTTTTTCTCTGGGTGAGGAGGTGTAAGTAAGCCTTAGGATTTTTATAATGTATTAGCTTACTTAGGTTGGCTTTTAAGTTCCTCTTTCATTTCTGAAGGCTGTAAAGTTCATGGTTAATTCACCTTCTTGTTAGTAGGGGTCTCCTCACTCCAGTGGTATTTTTGTGTAGTCTTGTTGACTAATCCTCCCTGTTTCTCCCCTCCATATTTTGGCTTTGCTGAGTTGACTTGAGACCTGATTTCCAAGCTGCAGGCAGTTTGTATCTGCACCCTGACTTGTGAGCCTGCTATCTCTCTCGGATTTACAGCAAGTCTCAGAAAATATATATCTTCAGCTGGCAGTTTCTCCACATCTCTGCCATTTTATTATTGCCTCTGGTGCAGTACTTGCCAGAGGGGCCTCGCTTGGCGACGGTAAGGCGTGTCATCCATTTATTATAAAAAGTATTGATCAAGATTACTGGGATCACGGCGTCCATGATTATGAACAAGATGACTAGGATCACGGCTGCACTGCAGTAGTCAGATGTATTTTCTGATAGAGCTCTATAGTAGTTGTATTGTGATTTGCCGTCCTCTGCCTTTATTGGAGTGCTTATGGGAGGAGACCTTCATCGTCTCATCATCATCCTTTAGAGTGTAAAATTCAGGTTATTCCTTTCTTTCGGTTATTTTCTATTCCTCTCTGGGCCCCCTTTCCTCCTTCAGAGGTTGACTGCGTTGCCTAATCATTTGGGTACATGTTGTGTAAGTGATTTTGTGATTTAATGTTAATGAAGAGGCCTAGTTATAACTTCCTGTATTTTATTGAATTATAATATATATTTATTTTTTTTTTCATTGTTTTGCTATCCCCCTAGAGTTATTCTTGTGCTGCATTTACCTGGGCTTGCTTCCACCTTAGTGGATTGCTCCCTTTTGAACACCTAAGTTTGTGGTATTTTGATTATTTATGGTCCTGTAGACCTAGTGTGTTGTGGTCCAACGAGGCATTACAATATATATATATAGATATATATATATATATATATATATATATATATATATATATATATATATATATATATATATATATATATATATATATATATATTATACATACGTACATATATATACACACACAAACACACACACACAGACACACATATACATATATATATATATATATATATATATATATATATATATATATATATATATATATATATATAAATATATATATATATATATATATATATATATATATATAATATATATTCAAGGAAGCAAGGGAGAAGTCTTCTGGTAATTTAAAAAGGCTTTATGAAACGACGTTTCGTGGTCCAGCCCCATCATCACGGCTGTAAAAAGGATTAATGCACATAAATATAATAAAATGACTCATCCTAATAACTAACATACATTTAAAATTCATAGAAAACCTACTACAATGCTAAGAAAATTACCATATCAAGTGAAAGGGAGAAGACGAATGACCAGAAGAAGAAGGAAAGGTTCCAAGTAAGCATAGTTATGCCAGGTAAAGAGGGGTAGCGGTAGTTTGATTGTTTAATTTTGGAACTATTGTTTTTATGAAAACAGCAAGCTCTTGAGGAGAAGAAGCCCGTGTAATGATTTTAAAATGTTTGTATTCTATATTGAATTTGCATTTTTTTTAATGTTCACGAATGTTCGAGAATTCTGATGAAGACAACCGGACAACTGTTCTATAACTCATCCCCCTGTGGCAATCAATGCGGACTTTAAGAAGCCTACGTGAGGCCTCGACATAATTTCCCAAACTAAATTTGGAACACGAAAATAAATAGACCGCATTGGAAGTCAGAAGAGGGCTCAGCTTTCCTTTATATCTAAATAAAGACCCAATAGTTAATGGGTTTCTTAAGATTAGTTGGCTTTTTATGGCCGGACAATATTCACGTATTAAACGTTTAAGTTTGGTATAAAACTTTGTATCACTGATAAACGGGACACTAGCAAAGAAAGGCATTCTAGGAGCAGTTGGACTGTTATTTTTGTCTATTAATGTATTATTTAAAAACTTGGTTAGGTATTTGAAGAAAACCTTAGCTGGATAGCAGTTATCGGTGAAGTACTGTTGTTAAAGAGTAATCTCATTGTGAACTTCAGACCAGCCAGAGGAGAGAGAATATGCCGGTGGAAGAGTGTATAGGAAGCGTTTACTATAAAGTTAAAACTACAAAAGCTGTAAAAATTTGTCCCTAGTCCATTAAAAGTCTCTTTTTCTAAAAATTGATGTTAAAATCATCCGTATTACGTAACACTTCTATTTCTAAAAAAGAGAGCTTATTATCATTTTCATAATCAATTGTAAACTTGATATTAGGGTGGGCTGAATTGGCAAATTGTAAGAAGGAATCGGCCCTGTCTTTGTCTCGAAAAAGAATAAACGTATCATCAACGTAACGGCAGTAAAAGAGAGGATGATTAGCTAGAGGGCAATTGTCCAGCAACCGCTTCTCCAGTTCACATAAAACTATTCGCAAAGACTGGGCCTAAAGGACTGCCCATAGCCATACCATCACTTTGTACATAGGACTTCCCATTGAAAATAAAGGCGGTGTTCTGCACTGCCAAAGTTAAAAGCTTCTTAAAATTACCATAATTAAAACCATGAAACAAAACATCATTATTAGTGAAAATCTTGTTTAAAATAATTTGAATTGTTTCTTCCACAGGGATATTGGTGAACAAAGACTCTACATCAAGGCTAACCATAAAAAGATCCGAATCTTGAGACAATATTCTTTCTTTGAATTGTTCAGCGTTTTTAATGGTATAATTATTATGAGAGAACTCTGTTAATAGCGGCACTAAGTATTTAGCCAACTTGTAATTGGGGGTGTCATAAGATTTTAAAATCGGTCTTAAAGGAACACCCTCCTTGTGTACCTTAGGAAGGCCATACATCACACCATAAGAACCACCAGTGCTGCTCAAGTTTTGATACGTATTATTGTTAATAATATCCTGATCCAAGAGAGATTTCAAAAACCGGTTGATTTTATCCTCACAACGGAAGATACTGGCAAAGTCAGGACTACTCAAACACTGAAATTTCGTAGTGCCATTTAGGATGTTTTCAACTTTCTGTATATAATCAGTCTTATTGAGTAAAACAACACTTCTACCTTTGTCCGGTCTAATAATAATAAGGTTTTCCTGTTTTCCAAGATTTTTCAGAATTTCTAGGTCCTTTTTGTTAAAGAAAGGTGTCCAGTTTGTAATGAAATTAGTGTAAGTTTTATGGGCTATAGTATAAAGCTGTGATCGAAAGCTTTCCACATTGATCATTAGATTAGTGTTTACTAAAACGAGAGAATAGCAGTTCCAGGGGAGCAAAAAACTTGCAGTAAGAAGGTTTATCACAAGGTAAACAATATTCTAGTCCAAAAGACAATAAAAACTCCTACCTTTCAGAGAGT
>NC_061107.1:88296384-88311384 GCF_015104395.2 Macrobrachium nipponense
AAGTGTTTCTTTTTCTTTTTTTTAACTACATCCCAATTCAAGTCTAGTTATAGTGAGTAGCCACCCGTTTGTGACATAGACTCTCTGCCTTGGTGAACGGATGAAAAATCAATAGTTAGTCGGTCCAGTTAATTTTCACTCATTTCCTTTAAGGTAGTACTTCTATCAGACCTCTCTCTCTCTCTCTCTCTCTCTCTCTCTCTCTCTCTCTCTCTCTCTCTCTCTCTCTCTCTCTCTCTCTGTTTTAATTTTCATGTGGCAAACACATACCCATTGTATATTCAGTACCGATTAAAATACAAGATCATAGCCAATGCATATTGATGTTCAATGACTATTAAATTGAAGGGTAAGGGAGAATTCCCACAACAAAAGTATAGAGATAACTAAGAGAAGCTTTTCCTTTCTATAAATTTGACTGTAAAATGATTTATGATATTCTGATCAGCTTGTAGTCACTTTCAAACAGTCATTTACATATGTTGATTTTATATAACAAAAAAGAAAAAACAGCATTTTCCTTTAATATCTCAAGTTAGACATGCTAAAGCCTACAAAATATCTGATCATTTTCCTTGTAGTAAATGCGAATCTGTCTTAAGTAATGCCCCTACTAGGAATAAAGACCTTTCTTTCAAACTTTTTTTATGTAATGCCAATATTAGTAATGAAGATTTTTCTTTCAAACTTTAAGTAATGCCGATTTTACTAATAAGAAAAAATGTATTTGGATACTGACTTTGACTTTATTTTACGTTCGTGTATTTGCCCGAGTCTTTTAGTGTCTTCGCTGAGGACTTATCTCGGAATTACTTTCGCCAATAAAACCCAGAAAGTCGCTGACTTCGGCGAGTTTTATGGCACCAGGAGAAAAAAAAAACCTTTTCATAGGTTGGCATCACATCCAATTTTTTCCCGGCACGTAAAATTACGGTATTATCCTGTTCTTGGAAACTTGCTGCAGAAATACAGCAATGTAAAGTTTCGGCCGAGTTCGTAATTGCATCAAAAAAAAAAAAAATCTTTTTTGCTGGTACATTTTGATATTGGTAATTTGATCTTATGCTCTCTCTCTCTCTCTCTCTCTCTCTCTCTCTCTCTCTCTCTCTCTCTCTCTCTCTCTCAGCTGACACCTTCGCTCTGAAGTTAATTAAATTAGGGTTTACTGTTTGTCTTTGTGAGGGGAACTCGTAGTTAAGTTGCAATTGTATGCGCACCAAGAATGTAGCTAAGCTCAATAGTATACGTAATCATCAGTTTTATTAAATTAATTCAAGAATCTTCCGTGTTTCCGTCTACCGCCTTAAAGTATCGACTTCAAATGCTTTGAAATTTTGAGGTCCCTCTTCTAAAGATTTCTTCGGCAACAGGAAAGATAAAAGGGAAGGAAACTAAATTACGAAACGGCAAGAACAAAAGAAAATTCTAAGCAATCAGGATTCGCCTCCGCTTCAGTTCATGCCACAAATCATACGCTCTTTTAGTTTCCAGTAGTTAGCAATGATTTTCAATATAAATATGATATAGTGTGTTTGGGGAACGAAAATCGACAGATATTTTGCAGTTATAGGGGAAAGGAAAGTTTGGGGAACGAAAGTTGTCAGATATTTTGTAGTTATAAGGGAAATAAAAGTTTGGGGAACGAAAGTTGTCAGATATTTTGCTGTTATAGGGGAAAGAAAAGTTTAGGAATGAAGGTTTCCATATATTTTGCAGTTATTGGGGAAATAAAAGTTTGAGGAATGAAAGTTGCCAGATATTTTGCAGTTATGGGGAAAATAAAAGTTTGAGGATTGAAAGTTGCCAGATATGCTGCAGTAATAGAGGAAAGAAAAGTTTAGGGAATAAAAGTTGCCAGATATTTTGCAGTTATAGGGGAAAGAAAAGTTTGGGTAATGAAAGTTGCCAGATGTTTTGCATATATAGGGGAAAGAAAAATTAGGAATGAAAGTTGCCTGAAAGTTGCCAGATATTTTGCAGTTATAGAGGAAAGAAAAGTTTGGGGAATGAAGGTTTCCATATATTTTGCAGTTATTGGGGAAATAAAAGTTTGAGGAATGAAAGTTGCCAGATATTTTGCAGTTATGGGGAAAATAAAAGTTTGAGGATTGAAAGTTGCCAGATATGTTGCAGTTATAGAGGAAAGAAAAGTTTAGGGAATGAAAGTTGCCAGATATTTTGCAGTTATAGAGGAAAGAAAAGTTTGGGGAATGAAAGTTGCCAGATATTTTGCAGTTATGGGGAAAATAAAAGTTTGAGGAATGAAAGTTGCCAGATATTTTGCAGTTATAGAGGAAAGAAAAGTTTAGGGAATAAAAGTTGCCAGATATTTTGCAGTTATAGAGAAAATAAAAATGGATGATGCAGCCTCTTCAAACGTGTGTGATTTTATGCAAATAGTAAGTGACTCCTACAAAAAAAAATGGGGAAACATTTATTAGATTATGTCTTTTTACCGACTTAAATCAAGAATATATAATGATAGTGTTAGGAATAGGAATAGTGGCCAGGTGTGAAAATGATTGCGTAGTTAAGCAAAACCAAAAATATAAGATATATGTACTGTAATTGGGTAGGGGAGGTTCAAACTTGCTGTGAATATAAATGAAGCAGGTTCAGGTGAGACTGATAAGAGTAAGCTAGAGTAATATTTTATGTGTGTAAATAATTGTATAGGCTTAAAGCTACTAATGGTTAATTAGTTCATGAAGTATTTGCATAACTCAAGAGTCAGGTGTGAGGTTCACTAGCTAATACTTGTAGGCAAAGGTGCGCTGGATAATCGATTGAAAGCAATGCCTGGTATGATCTGCAACTGAGAAGTACTGAGAAAAAGATAATTAACCAATTAAGGAGCGTTTTATTAGGAAAAAAAATTATTTTACTGGGAAGATATCATTTCACAGAGACAAGTCAATAAGATAGTGAAGTTAGTTTGAATGGTACTTCTAGAATTAGTGGGAGAATTTGATGCTATATTTAAAAACTCGGGTCAGTGGTCGAAGTATTAACAGAATGGAAAAGTAAAAAAAAAAAAATTGAAGTTCATGGAATCAGAAGTATGATGTTGTGGTCTGATGGGATGGGGATGATTTTGTATAAATGGAGAGGTTTATGGCGGCAGGCTGTTAGTGACGACGCGATGTGGATAGCCTGGAGACATAAACCAGAAACGTTTTATTGGCTTGTCTGGTTTTATTGGCGAAAGTCATGTCCAGGATAAATTCTACTGCCTTCAGCGAAGACACCTTGGCTCGAGCAGATACTTCAAGTGACTGACTCAACTTATTATTTCCATACCGTAGAAGAAGATAGTTTAGTCTGTAACAAAACAGATCACTAGTGAGATATCCATAATTACTCTAACGTTTTTAGGTTTTTTATAAAAAACGGGAGAAGTGTGCGGACAACTCAAAATGATCAATCAGCTAAAAATTTAAGAATTCTTCGCCGTCATGCTACATATGCCCTATATAATCTATTTAATGGGAGTCTGTGAATTCTTGAAATATTTACACTAAAAATTACGTATGTTATATTCAAGCTTATTGCAATATAAAATGACTCCATGGAGAAAAGGACAGGGAATTCTTATTAACTATGATTAACAATATGACAGAGAAAATAATAGTAACTATAAATGTCCTGAGAGGAGTTACTTCGAGAAGTATTTGAGAAGGAACCTTGATACTGTCTGAGAGGAGTTACTTCAAGAAGTATTTGAAAAGGGACCTTGATACGAACGAGGGAGATCGTCTAGTATGGAGGAGAGAAGGAAGGAAGGAAGGAAGGATTGTGTGAAGAATTTATGAATGTAAATCGGAGTAGGGTGGAACCTTACGCCCTAATTGAACCCAGACGTAAGGGAAACGAGAAAGAAAGAGAGAGAGAGAGAGAGAGAGAGAGAGAGAGAGAGAGAGAGAGAGAGAGAGACGTGCATCGAATGAAACAGAAGAGCACCCTTCCCAGAGAAACTGCTTTACAAAATCGTAGAAGAGATGAGGTTAGATATGTTTTTAAAGCTCTTGTAGAATAGAGGGAAACAGACATTCCTTAGTAAAAATAACCGAGTACTTTTCGCTTCCATAGATTGCTGCTAAATGTTGCGACTTGTACAGAGAGTTCAGAGGCCATCTCTTGAGAAGGGAAAGATTCCTCTAGTGCAGGGAAGCAATTGTCAAATAACGGAAATAAGATAAATTGACGGAGAAATCACAGGATGCTAGACGAGTTAAGATTTTCAGATTAAATTATCATTTTGTGACTGTGCACTTGTCCACTTATCTGTTAATCTTTTTATAGGAACGTAAAAATAATAGAATGATTATGGCTCAACATAACATTTTTTTGCAGAATCTAATATACACAAAATCACACCTAATTATCTTTACAATAAAATCTCGCTATTTTGCATATTAACAGTAAGAATAAAATAGTTCCGTAGTGTGTAAATTCAATTCAACAAAAGCAAACATGGCCATTTTCGACAGCACTAACACCTGTCACGTCATGTTTTAATCCTGTATAAAAATTTTTGCTCGGAATTTCGAAGTTAGTTTCCCACACAAGGGATTCATCCACGACTCAGCTGTCGACCGTGTGAATGAGGCAGTGATCGTTGTAATTTTCCTTTCCCGATGTCTTAAAACCAGTTTGTATTGAATGGAATATATTTTACATCGCAGACAACACAATTTCAAGTTTTCAGGGGAATGTTGTGCTTTTGATAGCTGTTTAACATAGACGATGTTATCGTTTTCCCGATCATTCAGGAAGATATAACTACCATGGTAATTGAAATTTGCAATTGACTACTAAATCAGGTTGATTGCAGACAAATGAATGAGTTAATTAAATTTCAGGAATTAATTTTGGTCAAAAGATTTATACGACTGACTTTTGTAATTGAAAAGTAACTGCATTCTTTTAGAATATATATAATATATATATATATATATATATATCTATATATTATATATATATATATATATCATATATAATATATAATATAATATATATATAATATATGATATATATCATATATTATTAACCCATATAAAATATATATAATAATATATTATTATATAATAATATATTATATATATATTATAATAATAATATTATATAAAATAAATATAATTAAATGGGGTATAATAAATAGATATAAAATATGTAATATATATATATAAAATAATAAACATTTAAATATTATATTAATTATTTATAATCATATTAATTACACCCATATATAAGATACATTATATAAATATAATTTAATATTATATATATAAATTATTATAATATAAAAAATATATTAGAATTATAAAAATATAAAATTTACAATATTATAATAAATATAACATATAAATTTATATAAAAATTAAATATAATATAATATACATATGTATATAGTATATATAATATATATTATATAGTATATATATATATACGGTATAGATCGATTATATATAATATATATATATATATAATATATATATTGTGGTATATATATAGATTATAATTATATATATATATTTATATATATATAATATAATTAATATGATGTGTGTGGTGGGTGTGGGTATATATATATTAATATATAGATAATAATATATAATATATTGTGTGTATGTGTGTGTGTGTGATATATATATATATATATATATATATATATATATATATATATATATATATATATATATATATATATAAATTTTTCTTAGTGTGATTGACAGATATTCAAGAACAGTGGATTTATCTGTTTAATTACGTACAGATAATTCAAAAAGCAATCACTGCGCATTTCATCAACCAGGCCTTAATTTAATTAATTTTTAATGGTACTGACATGACATCAAATCTGTATATTGCTCTTAATTGAGGCATCGCTAATTGGGTTGTCGTGATGGAAACGTTAAATGAAATGACAATTATTCCGTCGCCGTTTACGTTAGACAGATGCAAACGAACTATGGTTCTATTGATCCCATTGCAGCTGTGCTTAAGTGAAATCACGAAACGTTGAATCCTTGTGATTTGCAAACTTTCAAGCAAATGAGTGTGTAGTAGGTGTATGAGTAAGTCGACAGCAAAATATAGAAAATGCTCAAGATTACATACAGAGAGTCGACAGCAGAATATAGAAAATGCTCAGGATTACAGACAGAAAGTCGACAGCAGAATATAGAAAATGCTCAAGATTCAGACAGTAAGTCGACAGCAGAATATAGAAAATGCTCAGGATTACAGACAGAAAGTCGACAGCAGAATATAGAAAACGCTCAAGATTCAGACAGTAAGTCGACAGCAGAATATAGAAAACGCTCAAGATTCAGACAGTAAGTCGACAGCAGGATATAGAAAATATTCAGGATTACAGACAGAAAGTCGACCGCAGAATATAGGAAAATAAAAACAAAAAAAAACCCCCGCCCGCTCAGGATTACAGATAGAAAGTCGACAGCAGAATATAGAAAATGTTCAGGATTACAGACAGAAAGTCGACAGCAGAATATAGAAAATGCTCAGGATTACAGACAGAAAGTCGACAGCAGAATATAGAAAATGCTCAGGCATTACCCCCAGACAGAAAGTCGACAGCAGAATATAGAAAATGCTCAAGATTCAGACAGCAAGTCGACAGCAGAATATAGAAAATGCTCAAGATTCAGACAGTAAGTCGACAGCAGAATATAGAAAATGCTCAAGATTCAGACAGCAAGTCGACAGCAGAATATAGAAAATGCTCAGGATTACAGACAGAAAGTCGACAGCAGAATATAGAAAACGCTCAAGATTGCTCAGGATTACATAGAGTGAGTCGACAGAAGATAGAAAATGTTGAAGATTACATATAGAAAGTAGACAGCAAAATATAGAAAATACTCAAGATTACATACAGAAAGTCGACAGAAGAATATAAAAAATTCTGAACAATTTTTGTTTGTTTGCGAACTCAAAGAATCTTTTATACACTGCAAATTGCCAAGCATATTAGTGAGCAGAATATAGAAAATGCAGAATTTTTTTTCTTCTATTTTTTGCGAATGACAAAATAGTCTTGCAAATCAAATAAAAGTCTATGATTTTTTTCAGGTTCTTTAACGTCATAATATCAAAGGTTACCGAAAATATAATCAAACAGCTTTTAAGGTAAATATTGTGAGTGAATGAGTTTATGAATATATTATTGAGAGATGTCAGAGCACCTGTGCTAACTCTGTTTGAAATATCATGTGCCATTTTTCATAAACTAAATATAGCTTCTTGTAAGATTTTCGCCCATGAAGAGTAAAAGTTTCAAGTAATATACAGAGCAACGAGAAATCAGTAAATCATCTGATTTTCTCATTGAAATTATCATTATTAATTATTCAGAAGATACACCCTATTCATATAGAACAAGACCCACCACAGGGGCCATTGATTTGAAATTCAAGCTTCCAAAGGATATGGTGTTCGTTAGGAAGGAGTATCAGGAGGTAGAGGGAAATACAAAAAGAAGAGATCCCTTATTAGAGAGCTGATATACCGATGATATATCTATTGACATCATTATAACAGTCGTTTTTAAGCTAGGAGTAAAATAAAAATGATACACAAATCGGGAAATGACATAGATCAGAAAGTGAATTATACATAGCAAAAAATGTTACTAAACTTTCCGTGAAGACGTGTGACTGGAATCTGTAAAGGATATGGAAAGAATACTCAGACAGATAGCAAAATGGAGAGAGAGAGAGAGAGAGAGAGAGAGAGAAGAGTAATAGGTAGTTATGCAATCTATAATGGTATGATAGCAGTTTGATAAATAACCTCCAATCAGAATTCCTAACCTCAACAGTCTCCTATAACCTTTATACGTCGTGCAAAAGAAAAAAAAAGTAAAAAGTAAATAAATAAATAAACTTCTCTTTGTTCAATTATCCCTTGGACATACAGCTCCCAAATAGCTCGACAACCTCTGACGAAACATTTAATCTCTATCAGCTGCAATGTGCCCCACTGCTCTTGCTGCTTGACGGAATGATTGACAGCCCGTCTCGGACAAGACAATAAATGGAGTAGTTTCCTAACCAAACTAACTGACTGGGGAATGTGGAGTAGGTTCGTACGTGGGTAATTTCATTTCGCTCCTTGATTGGTTAGAGGCTAGAGGATAGTAGATATATATATATATATATATATATATATATATATATAGATATATATATCAGTATATATATATATATATATAATATATATACAGGGTGGGCCAAAAGTAGCCTCACAGTTAAAACAAAATAAAAAATAATTTATTAACGCATAAAATAAAATTTTTCAGACATGAATAAGTGGCATATTTAAGAATGAGTGACATGAAAAGGATAAAAATAAGTAGCATGCATTAATGGCACAGTATTAATTTTCTATTGAAGAGTACTTTGAATGAGAAACAGTTCATGAAATAACTGTGAGGCTACTTTTTTGGTTTCGGCCCACCCTGTATATATATATATATATATATATATATATATATTTATATATATGTGTGTGTGTGTGTGTGTGTGTTACAGTCAATTTCTAAATCCAGACAATTTGTAAAGTGACTGATTTTTTCAGGCAGTTTGTGAACTGCCTGGTTCACCCACTTAGTTTATAAATCAACTAAAAATCGCAGACAATTTACAAAGTGACTAAAATTTTTACAGATTTTCTTGGCATATTGACTGAAATGATCCTGCTACGGGTCACAAATCCCCAACCCCGCCCGGCCGAGAAACGAACCCAGGTCCTTTAGTGTGTGTATGTGTGTGTGTGTTTGTGTGATTCAAAAAGTCTGATCATGAACGAACCCGTGACAGTTTGCGTGTGTGTGCTAGCTAGCTGGAGCAGTTGTGTGTTGGTCTTGTCCCTCCCTGGCATTGTCCTTCTGTGAGGTTCACTTCGTTCCCAAGAAACATATTTTTACGACAAAGTGATGTTAAAGAAAAACTCGGACTCAAAGTCATTAATACTGACTAAACTTGAGTACTACAATCTGATAAAGGAACTCAGAGTAGCAGCACCAGCAAAAAATAGATCAAATCGGCAGTATTACATCCTTGGACGCTATGAAGTTCTTCAGTGTGGTAGCGTTGAAAAGTTGATAAAAAAGCGGAAGGATGAAACTCAAAAACCTGTTTATTTTGTGCACATTGAGGATATGTTTGAAACAATAAAACGTGCCCACATTGCTACGGGCCATGGCGGCAGAGACAAAATATTCAAAGAATTGTCAAAATAAGCGAACGTTGCCAGAGATGCTCTAGAACTGTTCAAATCTGTGTGCGTTCAGTGTCAAAAGAAACGAAAGAGACATGCAGTCTTACGCCAAAGGAAAATATAAGGGGATAATGGTGTACCAAGATCTTCTAACAAAGTATTGTCCTTTAACTTCAAAGAGAGCAGCTGAGGTTGCATTCCAGCTAATGGACATATTTTTAATGTTCGGAGCCCCTCAAATTCTGCAAAGTGATAATGGTAGTGAATTTCCAGCATTGGTTGTCTCGGAACTCAAACTTCTTTGGCCAAACCTGCTGATCGTTCATGGTAAACCAAGGCATCCACAGAGCCAGGGATCAATTGAACGCCTTAACTGTGATATAAAAGACATCCTTATTTCATGGTTAGGGAATAATGATACAAGTGACTGGCCCATGGGACTCAGGTTTGTGCAGTTCCAAAAGAACACCAGTTACCATTCTGGAATCAAACAATCCCCATACAAAGCATTCTTTGGTGTTGAGGCCGGAGTAGGTCTACGTATGCTCAACTGCACTTCCAGAAGAAGTTTTAAAGACAATGATCACTAAAGGGATTTACTTGGAGCTTACAGTTTCCCCTCTGACTCCACTCGTCCAGACGAATCACCCGAGTGCACGAACCCTCCAGACGAAACACCCGAGTGCACGAACCCTCCAGATGAAACACCCGAGTGCACGAACCCTCCAGACAATTCGCCTCAGAGCACGAAACCTCCAGACAATTCACCTGGCTGCACAAACCCTCCGGACGATCCACCTGAGTGCATGAATCATCCAGACGATTCACCTGAATGCTCAACTCCTCCAAATGACTCGCCAGAGATCTTTGCTCAGCCAGGTAGTGATACTCTCTCACTCACTCACACGCACACACACAAAATTATAAAAGGTAATTGATAACTAATTTGGTTAAGTTCCAAACTACATGGCAAGTCTGTCACCTTTTATTAAATATTTTCTTTTGTTATTAATCAGAGGGCTCTGCCTATACAAACAGTCCATCCTGTGGCCAGAATCTTCAAGGAAAACTTCATAAGCTCCAAGAAGACATAGCACTTCAACGGTCCAGAGCAGCAGCTGGTCAGTTAGCTCAAGCTGAGCGCATGGTCAAACGTAGTCGTGTAGAACATGTCCCAGGTAATCCAGGAGATAACGTGACAATTCCCATCCCGTTTGTTGATCGAGGAAAAGGTGATCCACAAAATGTTATCGGTGTTATCTTAGATCGTAACGAAAATGACATGCATCGAATAGGCGTGAGAGATGGAATACTCAAGGGGCGCTATAGTAAGAGCCAATTTGATATTTGCAGCCAGCAACTGTATAGTATTGGTGAAGTGAGTGCAGGCAAGGAGGTAGGACTACGTCAGGCAGTACAGCAATCATCTAGGTTTGGTGGTCATGGTTATGATAAGTGCAACTGTACTGTAGGCAAGAAACAGTGTCAAACAAATCGCTGTAAATGTTACAAAGAAAGGTTACAAGTGCAGTAGTCGGTGCCACTCTGGCTTGAATTGTAAGAATAAAAACTGATATAATATTTAAAATGTCACATTTTATACTTTATTTTTAATTTTTATATCATTACATAGGTTTTTAGAAAATAAAATTTTACTCAAGGACACGGTTTGTTTTTCTGTCAGTTCATTACTTCATATGAGTCATTATCTGTCCGCCCTCAGATCTTCAAAACTGCGGAGGCTAGAGGGCTGCAAATTGGTATGTTGATCATCCACCCTCCTATCATCAAACATACCAAATTGCAGCACTCTAGCTGCAATCATTTCTATTTAATTTAAAGTTAGTCATGATCGTGCGTATGGCACCGCTATAGGTGCCAACAACATGGGCCATCACCGGGTGGTAGCTGAAAGTTTCATGGGGCTGCGGCTTAGAGTTCATACATACAGGATTACACGCTGTACAGAAAACTTGATTGCGCCGAAGAAACTTGAGTGCATTTTTTACTTGTTTTAGTATGCGTCGTATCTCCTAGCGGATATAGCCAGTGAATAGAAGATAGAAAAGTAATTCGTATTTTAATGGACAGAATTCTGAATGTTTACCAATTCATCTGATGTACTTATTGCCTCAGGCAGCATTTGAAGTCGAGTTCAATTCCATTTCATTCAATTTTGGAATCAGTCAATAAACGTTAAATAATTTTGGATGCATCGAGATGACACTGAGGATTGACAAACTTCACATTTGTTTATATATGCGCTGCATTTATAGTTTAACGATGAAAATGTATTGCTATGGGCTGGATTTTCTAAAGACAATCACAGGATAATCTTCAAATGAATTAGATATTTATTTGAAATTTTAAAAATCAAATGAACAGTTTCGTCCATTAAATCTTGATGTCTGGTGATTTTATTATTATTATTATTATTTTGCAGTTTATTACTAATGTTATGACAATCTAGATCTAACACTGATTTGTGTTATGTGACAAGAAAATATATTATCACAAACTCGTGCACTATTTTGTACATTTATTTTTAACGCACTAAACACTCCAAGCATTCGACTTTTTAATACAAGTTGCTTTCTGGATTAATTCTGTTCCATGTCTTTGTGATCTCGTTACCTCCAGTATTTGTGAATGTGAGCTTGCAATTCGTAGTAATTTTCTTAGAATTACTAGTCTGAGGCTCCGTTTACACTAAAGCGAATCGAATCAATTCAATTCATGAAGAATCAACACGATTCATGATACGTCTTGATTCGCCACACTAATTTCAATATATCCGTTTACACCAAGCGAATCGAGTCAATTCAAATCATACCGATTCGCTTGGTGTAATCGGTTACATTGAAATTTGTGAGACGAATCAAGCCGAATCATGAAGCATGTCGATTCTTCACGTTGAATCGATTCGCTTGGTGTAAACTCGGCCCTAGTAGGAGTAGTTTCACTCGTACCTTCCATTGCTTTCTCGTGATGATAGTAGACAGAGCAAGACTTCCAGTTCATTCCCAAATTCAGAAATCGACTGGATGGCGACATTGCGGTATTCAGGAGAGTTTAAACATTTTCCTTGCCACTTAACTGCTTTTGTGTTCATTCCGTATGAATTCCATAATCACTTTTTTCTCCTACATATTGCTGTCTTCATTCATAACATTATTCCTAGAAAATTGAAGAGTAAATATATTTTCATAAATTATCTCTTCGCATCATACTGCATATTGTTCCTGGAACCATTACCTGCAGATGCGCAGCGATTATGCCGGAGGACGGAGGAATGAAAATCTCTAATAGCAAGATAATTAGAGCGTAATTATTGTTATCATCCGATGATTTCCATAGAGGCTGGGCGAAAGATGCTTATTATGTAAATATATACGTCACTACATGCGTAGAAATAACATGGTTATCGTCTCTCTGATGTGCAGATCTCAAATAGGTAAGAGTTCCTTGTCCAATCCGTAGCCAATCAAGTGATAAAAACAAAACACGTCTTGCAAGTAAAGCCTTATTCATCCTTCATATCTCCCTTGTTTCTCCGTCGAAAATCAAGATGGATTTGCGAGAAAAGGAGAGATAAGCTGCAGAAACGTGATTGCAAGCAGCATTTCTTTTCTTTCTATTGCAGATTCATTCATTTTCCTCTCTCTCTCTCTCTCTCTCTCTCTCTCTCTCTCTCTCTCGTCGTATATAGTTATGAATGAAATATAAGAGTTTATTATAGTTTCAAAAAGCATTCATCTATCTATAATCTGATCGACTCAATGAAATGTTGACACTGATACGAGTGTGATAGAATTATTTACCTCTCTCTCTCTCTCTCTCTCTCTCTCTCTCTCTCTCTCTCTCTCTCTCTCTCTCGTCGTATATAGTTATGTATGAAATATAAAATAAGGTTTATCATAGTTTCAAGAAGCATTCATCCATCTATAATCTCATCGACTCGAAGATTTATAGGGAAATAAATATGAAGAATTTCTTTGCTGTCAGATTCAACAACTCCTGATAAGGATTAATGACCAGTGTAATGAAGAATAATATAGGCTGCTTCGATAAATTCAAGCGTAAATTTGGTTTTCCGGAACATTAGAAGCAAATCAAGAGAGAGAGAGAAGAGAGAGAGAGAGAGAGAGAGAGAGCTTGGGAACAAGGAAGGCTCTAAGACAGGTTTTGTTGTACGTAACCTAATCAATACTCTTCTGTTACTTTCTTAAATCTGAAATACGACATCTTTTCCCGTGTTTAATCATATATGTTATATTCATAAACCTGGAATAAATGAGAGAAGAGCGACGTATTCATTTCTAAACTATATTTCTAGATATTTAGTGAACATCTACTGGTTGGGGTATCAATGAATGGTACTTGAGATGGTTACCTATAAACATTTCTAACACATTCCCGTGGATGGCGTGCCCTGTGGTAAGAGGTTTTGCCTGCCCCATGCCTTGTTCCAAACTGACACCTGTACACTAGAATTAACTTACAACCAAGAATGTTTCTTAGCTGGACGAGTGGTTTTCGCGCTCGGCTGCCAATCCGGTGGTCCGATGTTCGCTTCCCGGCTCTGCCAACACGGAATCAGAGGAATTTATTTCTGGTGATAGAAATTAATTCCTCGATAAAGAGTGGTTCGGATCTCACAATAAGTGGTAGGTCCCGTTGCTAGGTGACCAATTGGTTCCTAGCCACGTGAAAATATCGAATCCTTCGGGCCAGCCCTAGGAGAGCTGTAAATCGGATATACTTAACTTTACACCTAAGTATGGTATTCTCTGAGTGGGTTAACAAAGGGATAATGTATTTCTATTGTTGAAACTGAACTCTTGGTTTCTCTAGTGAGAGTGTTGGAACGGAACCACTAAAGCCCCGTCCACACGGTCGAACTTTGCCCGACAGACGTTGTTCGATGTGACGTCAGAAGCGGGAAAAGTCAGAAGCTTATCCGCAGTTTCTCCGCTTCTGACGTCACATCGAAAAAAGTCTGTCAGGAAAAGTTCGACCGTGTGGGCAGGGCTTTAGTGGTTCCAACACTCTCACAAGAGAAACCAAGGGTTCAGTTTCAACAAGGGCAATGCACTATCCATTTGTTAACCTACTCAGAGAATACAATACTTGGTTGTAAATTAATTCTAGTGTACAGGGGTCATTTTGGAATAAGGCATGGGCCAAGCAAAACCTCTTCCTAAAGGGCACGCCATCTGCAGGAATATGTGGAAAAGGTTCATAGGTAACAATCTCAAGTACCATTCATTGATACCCCAATCACTAGATGCTCACTAAATATTTAGAAATATAGTTTAGAAATGAATACGTCACTCCTCTATCGGGCAAAGTTCGACCGTGTGGACGGGGCTCAAGCCATATTAACGTCAGAGGTTTTGGCCCATGGTAGCAGACTTGTTTGAGAGGAAGTAAAGTGGTTGGGTCCTTAGCAGAAGAAAGGAGATAGGGTAGCGTGCAAAAGTGCAGGACTGAAACGATATAAGGTGGTTTTCTCTAGAGTAACTGAGAGACGTAGACCCTGAGAAGGGTACGTTCGTTGAAACGTTGGACAGAGGAACGTTGGACTGAGGAACGTTGGACAGAGGAACAGTCTTCCCGAGGATGTTGTACAATTGGAATTTCAAAAGTTCAAGAGAAGATGCAATGCATTTCTACCCTAAAACCATTCGATTTGTATTTTAACCACTTGATTACATTCTTATCTATTTATTAATTATTTTCTAATGTAGGACTTTT
>NC_061107.1:88313884-88348884 GCF_015104395.2 Macrobrachium nipponense
CAAGTAAGTGTCCCCTGTGGGCTTCTTCATTATCATTCATCTTCTGAATAACAATGATAATAATAGTAGATGAACCTACCATTGACATGCAATTCTCGAAACTATCTTACCCCTGTTTCATTATAGTGTTTCACTATCTAAAATATTATATAAGGAAGTGAGATACAATTAACTTCCCATTTTCCCCCATTTCAAAGAGAGAGAAACAAAACCTTAAGTAGCTAAAGGTGTCTTCCGAATAAAGGATAGTTAGTCTTATCTATGGCGTACTCAACTATCATTTAGGTGGCAAAGGCAACTCATTTTCTCTCATATCTCGTCTCCAGCGAGTCCCGGCTGGGAGATCTTAATATGAGAAGATGGTAATCGGGAATATATGAAGGAATAATATTCTCTTCATGGACTCGTAAGTAAAGGAGATTCTTGCTAGGGGGGTCATTTATATATTAGAAGTATTACTCTATCATACCTCGCTTACCAATCTCTTAATATAGTGCTGTTACGTTCCAGAGCTTCATTTAATAAACATTTTTCTTGGCCATCTAAAATTAATCTTCCATGATCGTGTTTTCAGTAATACGAAATACAGTACTGTTCTCCTTTCCGTAGAGAGCATGTTATTATTAATAAGTAGATTCTTAAATAACTGCAAAGTATATTTGCATATAGTATAAGGGTACGAGTCGTATTCGTAGAATACTGTTCACTTTTACGGAAAAACTCGGCTAAATTCTACTGAAGCGGTTTCCTTTAGTTTTCGTGTAACTATTCGAGGTCTTCAATCTGGTCCGGTTTCCCCGTACCGCAAAAAGTAAAAATAATTAAATAAATAAATATATAAATAAATAAATAAATATACATATAAATAAATAAATAAAATGCTTCTGTAAACATAAATGATAGGACGGAATATCATTCAGGATGTAGAAATGGTCCTTCAAGGACCAGTGTGTCCAAAACACATTTGATGAGTAATTATTGATAGAATTCGACAACCATACACATACAGCTACTTACGTTTTTGTAAGAATCCTTTTATGTTACACCAAACGCTTTAATTGTGCTAAGAACAAGAAGAACAAGAAGAAAAAGAGGAAGAAAGTGGAGGAAGAGAGGAGAAGGAGGGGGAGGAGGAGGGGGAGGAGGAGGAGTTTGTTTTGATACATAAGAGAAAATTGATATATACATTTTCCTGCATAACTAGACATTCGTGTTCGTGGCTATATATTAAACTAATCTGCTTGCAAACGAGCATTGGATTATAATAACACGAAACGCAATTAAACTGATAAGCAACATATGAATAACGAGATCTGAAGATATATTAACCCTCGGGTAAGTCGCGCCTTCCCTCAGTGTGCATAAACAGAATAATAATCCCTCATTTATCTCGATTACCATCTTCTATTATGGCCACCCAGCTGGGTCCAGTAGAGAGGGGATAAAAGACAAGATGAAGTCTCTCTTTGGGTGTTTAGTTTCTCTCTCTCTCGCTCTCTCTCTCTCTTTCATTCACACACACACACACACACCACACACACACACACACACACACACACACACACATATATATATATATATTATATATATATATATATATATATATATATATATATATATATATATATAAAATAAGAGGACCCCATAAAATCTCCAAAATATAGAGAGAGAAAATACTATATTTTAGAGACTGCTGTCTCTTTCTTCAGGTAGATGAATGAGAAAAGTTACAGAAAAGGTGGTATTTATAACAAGAGATCCATCCACAGGCAAGCCAATTTAGGTCACTCTCTGAAATATAATATTTTCTCTCTATATTTTGGCGTTTTATGGGCTCCTTTTATTAGATGGAATTCTGTTGTAACAGAACACTTTTACCAGTCATTTTATAATATATTATATATATATATATATATATATATATATAATATATATATATATATATATATATATATATATATATATATATATATATATATATATATATATATATATATATATATATATATAATATATATATAAATATTAATATAATACATATATATATATATATATATATATATATATATATATATACCTATATATATATATATATATATATATATATATATGTATATATATATATATATATATATATATATATATATATATATGTATATATATAGTATATATATATATATATATATATATATATATATATATATATATATATATATATATATATGTATGTATATATATAATATAATATATATATATATATATATATATATATATATATATATATATATATATATATTATATATATATATATATATATATATATATGTATATAATATATATATATATATGTATATATATATATATATATAATATATATAATATATATTATATATAAATATATAATATATAATATATAATATGAATATAATTTTTTATTTTTATATATTATATATATGTGTGTGTGTGTGGGTATGTGTGTATATATATTATATATAATATATATATATATATAATATATATATATATATATATATATATATATAAATGTATATATATCTTGTATATTTCATTGTAAATTAGTAAACTCTCTCTCACCCTTATGTGAAAAAGATGAATAAAAGAAGAATAGAAATAGGCCCTCTAAGAAATGAAGGGAGATTAACGAATAAAAAAAAGGAAATATGCAACATATTAGCTGAAAGATATTAGAGAGAATTTACTCCTAGAATTGATAATGAAGATAATGATACAGAAATAAGAGATGAAAAAAGGGAATATTTATCAAATAAAGATATTAAGGGAGCCGATATTGTGCAGGTTATTAACGAAATTAAAAATAGATCAGCAGCTGGACCACATGGTATCCATGCCATTTTGTTAAAGAAAGTAGTTCATTCTATCGCAAAGCCGCTTGCAATATTATTAAGGCAATGTGTAGATACAGGCAAGATTTATGATGAGCATAAATTAACATATATTACCCCTACTTTCAAAAGTTGATCAAGACTAGAGGCAAGTAATTATAGTCCCATGAGTCTAACATCACATATTATGAAAGTGTATGAAAGGGTAATGAAGAAAAATATTATGAAACATTTAATGAAAAATAATTTGTTTAATATAGGACAACAAGGTTTTGTACCCGGGAAAAGTACACAAACCCAATTGTTAGTCCACCATGAGAACATATATAAAAATATGATAAACAGAAAAGAAACAGATGTGGTTTACCTAGACTTTGCAAAAGCTTTTGATAAGTTAGACCTATAATATATTAGCGAAGAAAATTAAAAAACATAATATAGTGGACAAAGTAGGAAGATGGATAAAAGAATTTTTACACAACAGAAACAGATAGTTATTGCAACCGATGAGAAATCGGATGAAGTTAAGGTAATATCCAGTGTTCCACAAGGTGTGATGTTAGCTGCATTGCTGTTTGTTATTATGATTGCAGACATAGACAGTAATGTTAAGAACTCGGTAGTGAGTAGTTTCGCCGATGACACAAGAATAAGTAGAGAAATTACCTGTGATGAAGATAGGAACTCGCTACAAAGAGACTTTAACAAAATATATGAATGGGCACAGGTAAATAGGATGGTATTTAACTCTGATAAATTTGAATCAATAAATTATGGAGATAAAGAAGGAAAGCTACTATATGCATATAGGGGACCTAATAACGAGACAATCACAAATAAGGAAGCAGTTAAAGACCTTGGTGTGATGCTGAGTAGGAACATGTTATGCAATGATTAAATAGCAATACTGTTGGCAAAATGCAAAGTAAAAGTGGGAATGTTGTTACAGCACTTCAAAACAAGTAAAACCGAACACATGAAATGCTTTATAAAATGTATGTACGTAGTCCACTTGAATATTGCAATATGATATGGTACCCACACTACCAAAAGGATTTTGCACAAATAGAGAGTGTACAAAGGTCCCTCACAGCTAGAATAGAAGTTAAGGCTCTTGACTACTGGAAAAGACTATACAATTTTTAAAATTATATTATCTAGAAAGGAGAAGAGAATGCTACATGATAATACAGGCATGGAAACAGATAGAAGGAATTGCCGAGAACATCATGGAGCTAAAAGATATCAGAAAGAGCAAGCAGAGGCAAATTAATAGTGCCCAAAATTATACCAGGAAAACTAAGGAAAGCACACAGGACATAAATCCACTGTGCACCAGTATCGACAATGCAGCGTCTGTTCAATGCGTTGCCAGCTCATCTGAGGAACATATCAGGAGTGAGCGTAGATGTGTTTAAGAATATGCTCAACAAATATCTAAGCTGCATCCCAGACCATCCAAGATTGGAAGATGCAAAATATACCGGAAGATGCATTAGCAATTCTCTGGTAGACATTAAAGGTGCCTCACTCAGAGGGACCTGTGGGAAACCCGAACGAGCTGTAAGGTCTGTAAGGTAAGGTAAGAAGAGAGAGAGAGAGAGAGAGAGAGAGAGAGAGAGAGAGAGAGAGAGAGAGAGAGAGAGAGAGAGAGACCATTGGCAGTCAATAGTCAACACCTGAAAGTTTTCTTACAAAGGAAACTTGTGCTTTGCCTGATTCAATTTTTCACTTTTTGCGATCAGACATTATCTTCAGTCCACTCAATCTTTCTCTTTTTGTGATCAGACATTATCTTCAGTTCACTCAATCTTTCTCTTTTTGTGATCAGACATTATCTTCAGTCCACTCGATCTTTCTCTTTTTGTGATCAGACATTATCTTCAGTTCACTCAATCTTTCTCTTTTTGTGATCAGACATTATATTCAGTCCACTCAATCTTTCTCTTTTCATTAAACATATATTATCTTCTGCCATTGTATGATGTACCATTATAAACTTGTTGTCATATTACAGTTCCTGAAGTCCTTGATAATGGTTCGTAATATTATGAAGTTCTGTCATGCCATATTACACTTGATATCTTTTTACAGTTACTGAGCTCTAACATTTATGATTTGAGCTATAAAGGTTGAGTAATATAAAGTTCTGCGGTGTCATATTATTCCAGTGTTATATGAAGTAATACCTATTTCGAAAATGTTATATAGTTCTTTTAGTTTTTTTAGAATTCTATAAATTTGCTCCCATTTTTTAGAATTATATTGATTCTAAAACCTCTATCATTTTTAGTATTGCAACCGTTTTGTTAAACTTCACAAAATATGACCCGAAGTTACAGGAATGGATGATATCGTGGATCTGGTATCTCCGGTTTTTGTTAACTTATTTCCTATAGTATACCCTTGGAACGCATTAGGTACATATTACTAAGCGTTCCCGAAAGAAAATCTAAGCTTGGCAATTCAATTTATAAGTAATACAAAGCAAAGAAGAGCAATATACGTTCTTGGGCATTGCTTGGGGGAATCAGTATGCAACAAGTACCATCCGGTATAGGCACAATAAACTGAGATTTTAGTTTTTTTTCCTAATCGCTCCGTCACATTGTTATCTATTACTAATTAATCTGTTATTCTATTTATTTCCTGTTTTAATAGATATTCTCCCCTTTCTGTATTTACCAGTACAATTAGTCTACTCTTTCAAATGAACGCCATATTCTTTAGAAGCTTGGATTTCAAGTCAGTGGCTTGTTCCCTATGAATAGGGTTCATCTCCTTATTAAATATAATAATTATAATGATAAGCTTCAACAATCCTGCTCCACTAGCGAAGAGGCAGGATGTCAGTGTATCAATAAAAGAACGAGGGACCAGTTTTAAAACCTTATTCGAAAAGAGATTTAAAAAATTATGAAAAACGAAAGTGTTTTCATTATTTTTCCTAATGATGGAGGAATGTTACTGATAAAAAAACCTAATTGTATTGTTCATAAATTACTTGAATCAAACTCGACTATACGCAGAAATTAAGGTTCGTTTAGTTAATTCTTTATACGAATTAGTCCCGTGATGAAAAATCAACATTCTAGATATAATAACAAGAAATATGTCATAGTTAAGTCAGGGTTGCAAAATCATTTTTTTTCAGCATTTTTCTGCTTCCACTTTCTTGATGAAAAAAGACAAAGGAGTTTTCTTTTCGTTCCACGTTAAAAAAATAAGGGAGGAACGATAATAGTATTTGACAGGTTTGCTCGTGCCTTGAGAGCAGTCGTTAAACCCTTGTCACCACCTGCTAATCTTTTTCCTAAGGTCTCATCTTCACATAAATAATTTTTACGATAATATATACATATATATATGTGTGTTGTGTGTGTGTGTGTGTGTGTGTATGAATATACATATGTGTGTGTCTGTGTGTGTGTGCGTGTGTGTAGAATCAACGGGTGACCTTTTACCAGATATACGTATAGTATTGATTAGCCACGATGCATCGTGGCTATAAATACTACACACGCGCACACACAACACACACACACACACACACACACACACACATATATATATATATATATATATATATATTATATATATATATGTATGTAGATATATATATATATTATATTATAATATTATTTATATATATATAGGAAAACCTCAATATTTTCTTCCAAGTCTCTCACCTTTCAGCTCACCAAGACTTACAACAAATAAACGACAGCCCGGACTTGCTCTCCTTCCTTTATTTTAACAAAATTTTGTCAGAGAGAATGCTTTTACCTTGTATGAAATATATGTACACAAATCCTCAAATAAGACTAGTCTCGCCACTGGCTGCTTGTTGCCATTATACGGATGCCCTTCGCAAGGTGCTTGAATTGGGGCCGCTTCTTTCCTCGCTAAAAGCCTGGGCGTGTGCAAGATTCTTTATATTTCTCTTTAAGAGTCTTCCATGTCGAGATAGGCTGTCGATAAAAGAGAATCAGGTTCATTTTGGGGCTGAAGCTTCCTATGAGACTTGAGATTATTATTATTTTCGTCTCCAACGCGTGAATGAATTGCATTTTGACGGCTTGATTCTGCAGCTGCAACCAAGAAGAATGACGATTACTGATGCCATAACATAAATATGAAGATTTGTGCTCTACAGTGAAGATATTCAGATAATTGATAGCAGGGTTTTATTGGTCCTTTTACTCTGCTCTATTGAGCGCCTCTGTGACGTGGTCGGTTTGGTCTTGGACTACCACCTCGGTGGCCGCGAGTTCGATTCTCGTGCATTCCACTGAGGCGTCAGAGATATGTATTTCTGGTGATAGAAGTTCACTCTCGACGCTGTTCGGAAATCACGTAAAGCCGTTGGTCCTGTTGTTGAATAACTACTGGTTCCATGCAACGTAAAAACACCACACAAGCAAACAAGAGAAACTGTCTTAACATGAAATATAAAAAGTTCCTATTAATTGCTCCAAAAGATAAAGTAAAATTAGTTTTTTTCCATGTTCCGTTCCATTTTATAATAAGACTTTTAGAACAGATATAAGTAAAGATAAAAGTTATTGATAAGCTTCTTCATACTCAGAGACCAATGTATACGCATACAAATTTGATGGGATTCCAATTGGGTTTTCTAAAGGGTTAATGAAATGAAGATATTATTATTATTATTATTATTATTATTATTATTATTATTATTATTATTATTATTATTATTATTATTATTATCATTCAAAGGACGAACCCTATTCATATGGAGCAAGACCACAGAGACCATTGACTTGAAATTCAAGCTTCTAAATAATATGGTGTTCATTAGAAAAAAAGTAACTGGAAGTGAAGGAAAATACAGGAAGAAGAGATCACTTATTAAAAAAGAAAAAATACACATTAATGAATAAACTATAAGAATGTGTGTAGATTATAAAAATGCAAGGAGAATTTTGAGTGACAAGACCAGCACATTCATAAACATTGAAAAATTCTGGAAAAGATAGAAGTTCCATAGTGAGAACAGAATGGATAGCAATGAGGAATTCACAGTGTGTGTGTGTGTAAGTGTGTGTGTGTGTGTGTGTGTGTGTGTATGCAATAATTGCTTTTTTAAGATTACTAATTTTAATCTATATCTTTCAGCTGTAACCGACGGCTACAACATCGCTACATTATTTTTAATTCTACCAGTACTAATTGGTATAAGCCTAAAGTGGAAATCTACAACGGCCAGAAATGTACACATCCACGTACAAATATACATCATTCCATTGTTCAATCGATCGCAACTTTCTTGCAATTGGGGCAAAACACCTTCAATTACAATCGAAAGCAAAAAATTCTCCCGAATTGTGCAACAGAAATTACACGGACGATACAAGGTTATTGAAGTTTTTGCCTCCAGCTGAAATAAAAGATTTATAATGAAAAGAGCGGACGGCGCCCAGTGTTATGAAAATGAAATTTTTCCCGACAGAGGCAGTTTTACATCGTTACTTGTCTTCTCCCGATGGAGAATGAGAGTCAGAAATGCGGGAGAGTGAGATTTAAGAAAACAATTCATACGAAAAAATGAAAAGCCCTGCTGCGTTTTTTCCAAACGATTTCTCATCTCGACAACCTTGAATGAAGAAGAAATTCTGCGATAATCCGAGACTTCGTGGAACGCTTATTCCCGAACTGTAACTGAGTACCGAACTCCTTCCCTGAACAAGGAGGACGCCTTATCTTGAAAACTAACCATAGAATCTTCTTGAAAATAACCGCATGATGTTTCCCACTCCCAAATTACCAGGTAAGTTACTTCGATAAACTAACCTAACCAAATCTAGGGACAACCATAGAATCTTCTTGAAAGTAATCGCAATGTTTTTCCCACACCCAAATTACCCTTTTTTATCTTCAGTTGAACTAACGTTTCCTAACCTAATCTAGGGACATGGTAAAAAAATAAACAGGGGCTGGTGTTACATTATACAACTCGAGAATTTGCTTCTCGGTCTCTTCCTGAATCATAAAAAAGTAAAGGTTCGTCAGTTCGTAGAAAGTAAGTTGATATTTATAGGGTTTGAGATAGGGACCTTTTCCTTATTTATAGTCTTCGTGAGTTTTGTAGGTATCCAAAATGTTCAGATATATATTTTTATTGAAATTATTATTACTCTTATTCAGAGGATAAACCCTATTCGAATGGAACAGGCCCACAGGGGCCAATGACTTGAAATCAAAGCTTCCATAGAATATGGTGTTCATTTGAAAGAAACAACAGAAGGTAAGAGGCAACACAGAAAAAAGATCAGTCATTAAAGAAGAAAAATAAATTTACAAATTATTAAATAAATAGATGGAATGTAAATTCTCCAAGTGCAAGAAGAACTCTTTTAAGGAAAAATGGCTAGCGTGTCCAAAAACCAATGAGAAGAAAGGTTTCACTTTCAATTCGTTTATGTCAGGTGATAAAAGGATTATGAATTCACAATTCGATTACTTAATTCCCTTTCCCCATAATTTTGTTTTTATATATTTTGATATTCTTCAGCTGGTATACAAAAGTTATTAAAAAAAAGTTTCAATTTCCCATGAATGTTTCCAATATTTTTGCAATACGTGATAAATAAATGGACATAACGTCTTAATAACTTACCAGGGGATATGTTATAAAGATTTAAGGAGACGAGAAATCCTGTCACACGTGGTAACTCTATTTCATGCTTAAAGTATGCTTAAAATATTCTAAAAATGGCCGTATCTCTTGAACATCCCTAGTTGCCATAAGCAACTGAGTAAATACATAATAATCCTATCAAATTACACGAGATTCCTGATCATTTGAGCTGAAGGCATATACGCCATGCTCAGTGATGAAATATTATGCTAATGGTCAAAATGGAGTTCTGGGAGCAGAAACGATTTAAAATAACCGAACCTCTCGTTTTCCTAACGAGAGTCAGAACGGCTACAAATACTAAGGAAATAGACTTGTACTGTGGTGGCGTTTAAGAATAAAAAAAAAAGTGGAAAGGATATCATTTCTTGTTGTACACTACGAACAAAATAAGAAGCTCGCCCTACCGTTCACTTCTTTTCCGAACTGTTGATAGAAAGAAGATCAAATGTCGCGCACTAGGAGCCTTAATTAAAGAAATTCCTTTAGTTTACCATTAATTTCCTCTGCAGCCTGCTTGTGATGAAAGCCTACTTTAAGAAAGAGAGAAAGAGAGAGAGATGAAAACATAGAGAGAGAGAGAGAGAGAGAGAGAGAGAGAGAGAGAGAGAGAGAGCGGGTGGGGGGGGGGGTGTGGGAAGGATATATTTTATATATATATATATATATTATATATATATATATATATAGATATATATATATATATATATATGCGTGTGTATATATATATATATAATGTGTATATGAATACTCACACACACATACATATATATATATATATATATATATATATATATATATATATATATATATATATGTGTGTGTATATTATAATATAATATATATATATATATATATATATATATTATATATATATTATCAAAAGGTGCGAACATGTAGACATCAAAGGGTTACCGAAACTCAGAAAATCAATTAAGGAGTTTATTATGATACGTTTCGTGTCATTCTGACACATCATCAGTCAGTAATGTAAAATCAATTCACATTTATAAAAAATATATAAAGTTTACATGCTATTTGAAAAAAGGAAAACATAAAATACTTAATTTATTCATAAAAATTATTGTTAAAAGCTAAAAATACTAAAATTATTTACAAGGTGACATTAAAATTGAAGAAAATTTACGATTAAAAGGGAATATTAACCTTAATAAAGCGAAGGACAAGAAAGGAATGGCTGTAGGACCGCATATATAATATATATATATATATAATTTAATATATATATATATATATATATATAATATATATATATATATATATATATGCAGTCATATTTATCGTTTCTCTGCACAGATAGTTACCGAAACTGAGACATCAATAGGTTCTACTAATATATCGAGGTCAGTTAATAACAGGTTCTCTTATGCTGTTTTATTATAAATCATTTAACAAAAATAAAAAAGAAAATATCTAAAGACATGAATTTTCGTTCTTTGATGTGAAGGTCTCAGTACATTCTCCATGATATAAAAAAGAAACTGAAATAAAACAAAAAGCCAAATAACTGGAATACCTATCGCTTGCTATTCAGCAAAACTATACTAATGGGGATTTTTAGCTGGTGCTCCATGATATAGGGTAATATATTGCAATTGGCGTTATATACTGTTTAATGTTATTTATATCAGCTATTACACACTAAAGTGCCTGCAAAAACATAAACACCTGTCCTGTGATTTAACGCTTGGTGGTCACGGAACCCGTGTTTAAATGAAGAGAGAGAGAGAGAGAGAGAGAGAGAGAGAGAGAGAGAGAGAGAGAGGGGGGTCTTATGTACGTGTGTGTGTGTGTGTGTGTGTGTGTGTGTGTGTGTGTGTGTGTGTTTGTTTGTGGATCAGCATTAAATTTATCCTATATATCATCAGTGTAGTGTATAAGATTATATGATAAAACATTTTAGTCCTTAATAGAAAAAAGGTAATAATATTCGATAATATATTATATATATATATTATATTTATATATATATATATATATATTATATATATTATATATATATGTATATATATATATATATATATATATATATATATATATATCATATAATAATACATATATATATATATATATATATTATATATATAAAATATAGATAATACATAGATAGATATATATATGTCTATATTATATATATATATTATATATATATATATATATATATATATATATATATATATATAGACATATACATTATATCTATATAATATATATATATATATATATATATATATATATATATGTGTGTGTGTGTGTGTGTGTGTATATACATACATATATATATATATATATATATATATATATATATATATATATATATATATATATATATATATATATATATATATATATATATTTATATATATATATATATATATATATATATATATATATATATATATCTTCCCTTCATGATAAACAATCCAGAATCCAAGCCCTTAATTTAATTTTCCTTCCCTTCCCATTCAATGAAGATGAAAGAGGCACTAACGTTGGCTCTGTATTCTCCCTTGCTGCCATTGGAAAGACTGTAGTATAAGATGCTCCTATATTTCAGCCACGTGTGCATTATTTAAGCCAGCCTTGCTTTATATCAAAAAAACGCGTGGAAAGGATCCATTTTTTTGCTAGTTGCCTGTTACGCTTGTTGACCATAAGTAAAACAAATACGGCGACGATAAATAAAAAAGAAAATTGACTGGTAAGGTGGATATGCCCGGTTTAAGATTGTCGAATCTGGGATTCGTGTAAAGTCATCCGCCTCCGCTTCCCAAGGTATCCCATCAACATGAGTGTCACTAAACATAGGACCAGCAATATGAATACCATCAATTTAAGTGCCAACAATAGCGTCGCCATACATAGTGCCAGCAAGGGTATTGCAATCATGCAAAATGCCTTGAACAGAATCATCTTCACATTAAGAGATACCAAGCAAGTATATAGCAGAAACATGAGTGCCACCAAAGAAATTGCCAGCAACTAGAGTGTAAATTCCAAATGCCCGCAATGGTACCGTTGCTATCATACAATGCGCCGAGAACAGAAGAACATCATATTTAAAGTAATAATTTTGGGAGAATATTAGTGAGATTTCCTGATGTCTGAAAACGGAAATGGCGAGAGTAAACAAACAGGAATACAAACAAATGCAATTGCAGATATGACGCAAAAAGCAAATGCGTAAATGCGGTGCTCGACTCGATATTTTCTGAAGTTTTGAAAGCAAATAAAGATACGATTTAAAATCAAATCTCACGAGGCGCGAACCAACCCATTCTATTCTTTATTAAAGAAAGTGGGTTACGTGGACTGAAACGAAAATGAAAACTTGAGTTACGTGGACTGAAACGAAAATGAAAACTGAAAACTGGAAGTCTACTGAGTGTTGATGGGATTACTTGTCATTCTTTTTTTTTTTCGTTTGAGGTGCTTTTACTGAAAAACGTGCAAGAGATGAGGGCTGCGTAAAAGTAAGGAATTATGTTAAAAATGTAAAAACGAAGAACGGGCGTTTCTCGTGGGGGTCAGGTAGAAATGTGAGGTTATATTTCGTTACATAGTGAGAGTGTAAGGAAACCAAGCAGATGCACTTAAGACATTTAAAGGAATGGAAGAATGTAAATAATAAATCCTTTAAAAAACGGGCTAAAGGTGAAGGTTAATGAATAAGTGATGAATTAAACCACTTTTTTTTTTTATAAATTAGGAGTATTATAAAATCTATGATGAAGATATTGTGACACACATCAAAATCAACACTCCCTTTCAGATATTGAAATTATCTGATGTGTATGAATGCGGTTAGGATACATTCTTTTTTTTTTTTTTAATAAATAGACTGCAGAAGGAATTTTGGGTAGTTTTCAAACGTTGGAAGTAAAATCAAGTAGTTGATCTATGGTTATTCTTGTAAACAGAACAAGCCAAGAATATTATTTTAAGGTGTCACATATTTGCTCTTAGAAAAATAGTTAAGATTACCCTTGTATTCCTGATTGAATTCTTCGATGGAAATATTCACTTCAAAATTTTCAATATCCAGGAACCTTCGCACTGCCAATGAGATAGGAAATTTTAATGGTGGAGTATATTTGATGTAAATGAGGTAACAAAGTTGCACAGTTGTGGACTATATTTGATGTAAACTAGGTCATGTATTGTGGGAGATATTTTCCTCGCGGTGTCGGGAGGTGAGTGAGGAAGTTTTGCTTTCTAAACAAGTTTTATTTTTTCATTACGAAATAGAAAATATAGCCAAGCTCTCATCTGCAATCTTTTGTGGAAGTACGAAAGCTTCAGATTCATATATTATATATTTTAATCTCAATACACTATATTAATTTAAATAACAATTCTAGTTACAGCAATAGACTGCAAAGGACGAAATATTTTTGTCACATCTGTGGGGAAAAAGTCGCCACAAAAAACTTTCCTGGAAGTAAAATTATCAGATTTGGGAGGGGGTGGTGGGTACTCACCTAAGGCCCAGGCATAGAGACATAGGGAGGAAAACGATGTCATTGTCCAATTCAGCCTAACATCTACCTTCCACAGGGAAACCTGCCTACAGAGAGAGAGAGAGAGAGAGAGAGAGAGAGAGAGAAAGAGAGAGAGAAGGAATGAATTTACTCTTCACTTGAATATTCTGGAATCAGAGGATGCTATAACTTCACCGGGAAAACTAATTCAGATTTCATTTATGGCCAAGATGAAACTCCCAGAAAACTGAGTAGTATTAAACTTAATGCTAGAGTACCGTACCGTAACCTAACATCTATCTATGTTCTATGAAGGAGTTTTCTACGATTCTCAGGCATTCCGCTGAGGGGTTAGAGATGTGTATTTCTGGTGATAGAAGTTCACTCTCGACGTGGTTCGGAAGTCACGTAAAGCCGTTCGTCCTGTTGTTGAATAACCACTGCTTCCATACAACGTAAAAACACCGTACAAACAAACAAACAATCTAAGATGCATAAATACTTTGAAAATTCAGTTTCTCATACGAATTTTTCCACTTCTTTCTGAAAAACAGAAGCCTAGACTGATTCGCGAAGTGAGAGAAAGTCTGAGATGGAGAAGAATGCGCTTTTCAGTAGACAAAACGGCGAGGGATCGCTCGGGTCCAGTAATAACAGGATATTTGAAGTCGGACGAGAGAGCGCAAGAAGACGGAATTGATATTTGGAAGAGCGTAACGTGAAAAGATATCGGAGGCAATAATGCTGACCGCAACGTTTCCATTTCGCTCTCCCAAGCGCAAAGAGGGAATTGAGAAGACGGCCAGAAATAGAAAAGAAGCGAGAGCATCCTGTTTGTTCACACCCACGAAGAGATCATTTTGTAAGGGTAGTAAGAGGAGCAAAAAAAAAAAAAGGATGTAAATGGAAACATTATATATAGATCGAGATAAAAATGAAGTTTCGGGATAAAAAGAAGCTTTCGCTTTGTGTGATATTGATAGATATCTGACTGCGATAGAAATAATAATTATTATTCATAACGACAAAAATGTCTCGTATTTTCTTATCATTTTTAGATATCGTGTGACCATTTTTGCTATCCGGCTGCATTTCTGCATACGTCAAATGTCGACAATCTTAAATATCTTGGGAAATCTTAAAACACTGCGGACATCGCTCCTGTGTCTAAAATCCAAATGAAATTTTGCGTGAGCCTTCAAAGTTTGTCATGCAAGCAAAACGAAAAATTTGTATTTAAAGAATACAAAAAACGCTATTATTAATCACAGAAGATACCATTTGTATCAAATATCTAGAAGAAATTTCAAACTCCTTCGTTATATTTCGCATGAAAGTCGAAATTATTGAAAGCCGCCAGTCTTGATATCGTTCCTTGGGAACCAACGAAAATTCCGGCTCTTAGGATGCGACGTGACTGGTGCACTGGGAGAGAAGTAAATAGGCCAGAAGAAGGAGAGGAATAAAAGGATGAACAAGAATGAGGATAAGAAGAGCAATTCTCATATGGTTCCCAAAAATGGACGGAGACCTTGAACTTAGTTACTTATATGAGAGACGAAATACATCTGCAGTCACATATGCCCAAGATAACTCCCATACACATACATATACAATATCGAGACATTGAATAAAATCTTACTTTCATAAATTCCTCGGCCTTTTCGCTGAAAGCCAGTTTCAAAGTTATTGGTCTTATCTAAATTGCAATGCACGAAAATGTCGAAGTATGTATACAAACGGCCTGATCACCGGTAATATAACAAGATTTGCAACAAGCTCTCGAGGTTTGATACCGGTTCCGTTTCTTTTCCTGGATAACTGCAGTGAAAGATGATTTCTGCCTTTAATACTATGATACGGACACACACTGTTGATTCCATATAACCGGTGAATTTTTTTGACGGAGAGACTCTTAAGTTGTAGAAGATGTCTTCACGTAACAGGTCATCGTCGTCATCTTTACCAGGTACATACACGATATCTCCCTAGCATCTTCATCTCCCTAGTATCTTCATCTCCCTAGTATCTTCATCTCCCTAGCATCTTCATCTCCCTGGCATCTTCATCTCCCTAGCATCTTCATCTCCCTGGTATCTTTATCTCCCTAGCATGTTCATCTCCCTAGCATGTTCATCTCCCTAGCATCTTCATCTCCCTGGTATCTTCATCTCCCTGGTATCTTCATCTCCCTAGCATCTTCATCTCCCTAATATCTTGCGTGCACCAAGACGGGGTATCAAAACAATATGGTATATGGAATTGCCCACAAAATTCCTCGGTAAAACCTATATTGTGGATGTTTTGAGTATTCTCATATCGACATAGCAGATATTCACCCATCTGACCTAGTATTCAACCAGTAGTGAATTTGGTGAATTATAAAACCGAATTATGGTCTTTACTTCACCTTCTCTGATAATTTCCAGCGAAAATCAGCGTCATGTTTTCGTAAAGTGAATATCTCCAAACCCTCACTTCTTTATGCACGAGGCCTTCAAATGTAGAGTGATGCCAGACAACAGACTGTGAAACCATCAGCGACTATGAATGCTTTGTCATGTATATGCCAATCGACTCTCCACTCATTTTAGCAATTGCGTGGCAGTCTTTGGATAACTCGATAACATTCTTCATCAATGTACAAGTACAATAACGGCCAGCATAACCGTATGACAAGTACACATCAAGAGAAAACTGAGGGAATTCAGCTCATGACAGACTAAAAGAGTTAAAGAAGAAAAACAATAACACTATCACAAAACGTGATCAGCTGAAGCTCATATGAGTTACTGTTACAAAATACAAAACAAAATTACCGTTGTCCTTATGTCATGGTAATGACATACGGACTAGTATTTCACTCTTTTCAGCAAGTATTTCATTATCGCAGTTTCCCCCTTTTCACACATAGTCAGATTTAATTTTGTTCTGTAAATAGGAGAAACCATTTTGCACTTATCTTTGTTAAAAAGTTTGTAAATAAACTTCTGTTCTGTTTTAGTTTCTTTCTATACTCGTATCCCGTGTTTTAATTGTTGGTGTTGAATCCTTTTTGTTTATCGTAATAAAGAACCTGAGCGGATCTCGATCCGTAATACCTTAGCTATGTGAAGAATAAAATATACCTCCCACTGGCTAAGGTGAACTTCCCAGTGTTACAATGAGATTCACTTCAGTGCAACACTTAAAGTTCGTTAGTAAAACAGACACTTAGCAAAATTTGAATACTCTCAATACGGCAATTATAACAGATATTTAACACCCACAATACCGAGTAGTCTACCAGTAGCGAAATTAGGTGATTTATAAAACTGAATATTAAACTTTACTTCAACCTATATGAAAATTCAAAAGCGTCCATGTGAAAGGTATGAATTCCAAGAAGACAAAAACAATATCCACAAAATTGTAACCAAAACGATGAATCAAAAAGGCAGCTATCAATCAAGTACGTAATAGTGAAATAAATCACGCAGTTACAAAAGAGACCTCCAATAAATTTGGTTTGTGAGACAAAAATATGATTCATGCGTTAGCAGGAGCAGCGGAAGAAACAAATGCCTGTTGGAATAGTAAATATTAGACGATTAAATCAAATTATAATAAGTGATGTAACGTTTTCTTCATTAAGCGATAGGAGAAAATCTTATCTATATATTATATATATATATATATATATATATATATATATATATATATATATATATGTACATATATATGAGTCTGATCTCATCACCGTGATTCATATATACTCATTAAGCTACAAATGTCCGGTTTATATCTAATTCGCTCTACCTCAGAATTAATAATATTTTTCATATATGTTAACATACATAAAAATATATTAATTATGAGGTAGAACGAATTAGATATTGGAAGAACATTTGTAGCTTGTATGCGTGTATATATATTATATATAATATATATATAATTATTATATATATATATTAGTATAATAATTAATATATGATATATATTATTAATATATATCTATATAGAATATATATATGTATATAGATATATATATATATATATATATATATATATATATATACATATATATACCATATTTTTATTTATTACTTTACAGTCTTTGAAGTAAAACCTAGGAACAAAGAGGAGCACAAAGTAAATTTGAAAAATCAGACACCGAATAGAAAACAATCACATCCCAGAATGAAAAGATGAAAATACAATCAGCTATTTTGAGTAGATTAAACTGAATGTTATACCTGGTTGCTGTGATTACAAAGTGCAACACTATTTGATTTGGTAAGTCATTCTTGTTAAATAGTTAGGTGGCAAACTGTTAATATGCCTTTCCCAGGACTAAACTGAATGTTATAGCTGGTTGCTGTTGATTACAAAGTGCAACATTATCTGATTTGGAAAGTCATTCTTGGTTAAATAGTTAGGTTGGCAAACTATTAATATACCTTTCCCGGGTTTGTATAATATTCCATATAAGCTGTTGTTTCAGTCACATTTACGTATCTGAAATGTTGATATGGACATATCTCCTTTAAGAGCCATTTATCTAACTTTATATTCCATTCATATTGAGATATCTTATTTCCATTTTTTTTTTTTTTTACTTTTTTTCATATTCATAATCATTTTTAAATATTACTGTAATCTGAAGAAATCTATTTTGCTTTAAATATAGAGCAAACAAGAGTGGGAAGATTATTATTATTATTATTATTTTATTATTATTATTATTATTATTATTATTATTATTATTATTATTATTATTATTATTATTATTCGGAATACATTACTTAGGAACCTAATCTTGCAATCTTTTCAGAATTCGGAAAAGAAGTGGAAGTCTCATAATTGGACAGCGCGTTTTCAGCTCTCATTAAAACATGATCAAAGGTAAGGTTTCCGCCAGTTTTTGTATCGCCTTTTCTTAGTCATTGTTTTGTGAAAAGTGTAATTTTTAGTCGTTCACCAATTAACCAAAAAGGTACGCGTCGTTTATATTAATACTATATATATATAAAATATATATATATATATTATTATATTAATATATAAAAATATAATAATAATATAATATATATAATTATAATATTTATAATACAATATGCATATTACATATTATATATATATATATATAATATATATATATAATATAAAATATATATATATGATATATATAAAAACATTATATATATATATATAATATATGTATATAATAATATATATGTTTATATAATATATAATATATATATATAATATAATATATATATAGTATATTAATATTGTTCCTTTCATCGCCAGCTCGAGAAGTTAAATCAGTTGCCACAAATTATAGGATTTTGGTAAATTAATGCCCATTAATTCCCCATCAGTACCTGCTGCATTTTCTAAAAATAAATGAGTGTATGCATATGATTAAAGAATAAGGTAGACAGAAGCGGTTCTATTAGGTATAGATACTTGTAAAGGGAACATGTCTCTTATTCCCACTGGAAATGTCTAAATAATTTACAACACTCAATAGTAGAGACGAGCAAGAAATTACAGTAATTTTTGAAATAGCAGAGACAAAGATTGATTGCTACTGAATTAAATTTTCGTGGCGAGGCTCTAAAACATGTTGCAAAGACATGACTGAGCGAGTGAGCAATCATTTATCTGTACGAAAAATGGTACAAAAACACAATCATATCCCACCGTCCGCGTTTCGCCCTTTGACTGCAATTTCGAATTTCAGATTTCGTTTCACAGTTGGAGGTTTTCTTTTGTCTCTTTTTACTTGTTGGGAGATTTCAGTTATTTCTCTTTTCAGTGTCGTGTGGCATTCTTTTGCTTTTTGTTGAGAGCTTGTATCATTCTGTTCATTTTTTTTTTAAAGTGCTAATATTATTCTGTTCCTGTTTTTCAAACTTTTATCATTCTTTTCCTTATTTGTATGTTCCCATCATTTTGTGCCTTTTTGCAAAATTATATAATTTTTTTTCACTTATATATAAGATCTTATATCACTCTTCTGTCTTTTAAGAGATTATATTAATTACTCAGAAACCTGAATCTGGGATATTAAAAACCCTTGTTTATCTTATAAATGAAAGTAAAGTAAATTCCACCTTGATAATTATCAACAGAAAATATTCTCACATTTCGAAATTGAGGCAAAAACATATATACTATATATATATATATATATATATATATATATATATATATATATATATATATATATATATATACACATATATTCTCTCATTGACCTACAGATGTCATCTAATATCGAATTCGCGCTACTTAAGGAATATCCCCGAAGGGAATTTTCTTAAGTGACCAATGGAATTGTACTGAGGTGTCTCGAACTCATGACACGGTGCCTTTCCAACAACCAGTCAACGGTAACCACTGAGCTATTAAGATATATGTATATATAATTTATATTATATATATATATATATAGGGGTTATATATATCTATATATATATATATAAGATATAGATATATGTATATAGTATAATATCCTATATATAGTATATATATATATATATATATATATATATTGTATAGATAGATATAATATATATAATATATATATATATAGATATATATATATATATATATCTATATCTATATCTATCTATATATAAATATATATATTATATAATTAATATTTATTTATAATATATAATATTAGTATAGAATATGAATAAGAATAATATATATTAATAATAAATATAATATATAATATAATATATTATAATATATCTATATCTATACAACATAATATATATATATATATATATTATATACAATACATATATATATATATATATATATAATATATATATATATATGTGTGTGTGTGTGTGTGTGTGTGTGAGTGTGTGTGTGTGTGTGTGTGTGTGTAATTATTATTGCATGTATTGCCATACCTAGAATGAATGTTTTTCTTAGTTCTTATAACAGACCAATGAAAAAGGAGGTTTAATTTTTGGGACATTTCCCATTCAAGTGTCGTCGTCTCCAGTATCAAACAGGCGAATGAAAAACCTGGTTTATTTCCTTTCCCCTCTCTGGTTTTGACGTCCTAAACTGCCCAAGTTTTTAATTGGATTCTGAGTCCTTAAAAAGGAACAAGAATTTGAAGAAACGTATATGAATGTCTCCTTGTCGCTTTGGTGCGGAGGGCTGGAAAGTTTGCTCTCTAAATTCTCTTATTTGTTTGTGAGAATTTTATCGATTTATTTTTTATCATTATTTTCTCATATTTGTGTTCTCGTACATTCATGTGCAGACATATGGTGCATCAGTGACACCTCTACACATCTTATGTTATTTGTGATTTAATGTTAAAATTATGTCACATTATTTCAATTTTATTATGATTTAAAATTGGCCACTGTGGATATAATAATAATAGTTATAATAATATTTTTTTTCCTTTGTCTCATCAGGAATTCGACCGCGCCTCCCAAGTACTCGTAAATAACGGGTATTCAAAGAAACTAATAAGCAGTGAAGTCCGTACAGCCCTGGAGAAATGGTACGGTAGTGAGAGCCCGCATCCCCGCCCCCAGGATAATATCAAGCTGTATTATAAAGCCTTCATGAGTTCACATTACCGTGAAGAAGAGGACCCAGTTAAGAAAATTATTTCTGAAAATGTATACCCGACCGACGACACCAAAAATATCGACCTGATTATTTACAACCAGGATCGGAGGGCGCGCGACCTTAAGAAAAATAACCCCTCTCCACAGGTACGAGACCCCCTGAAGCAGACGCATGTGGTGTACCAGTATACATGCTCAGTCCGCGGTTGCAGCGGCGCCTACGTTGGTATGACTACCATGCGCCTGTCGAAGAGACTCTCATGCCACGCCCAAGAGGGAGCTATCAAGAATCACGCCCGCGCCAAACATCAAGAGGCCATCTCCCGGGATGTGATCATCCAAAACACGAAGATCATCGGGAAGGCCCCTGATGCCCGTCGGTTACGCCTGCTGGAGGCGCTTCTCATCCAGCAAGTAAAACCTTCACTAAATACGACGCAGGAAGAATTTCTCCTCCATACGAGTATGAGAAGACCTACCACCAACAATGACACCACCGAGCACGACAACTCCACGGAAGACAACGCCCCCGAACGAGATACTCCCGCAGCCAACAATAATCAAGTTAGCCGTGACGTCCCGCAGCGTAGCGAAACGCCCATCAACATAACCGCGCCGCTAAGGAGGTCAAGGCGGCTGCAGGACTTACAGCATCGCAACCATCAACGCATGGAAAGTGGCTTGAGCAGATTCAAGGCACCAATGAAAACGAAGACTTACCGCCACTAGCCAATAGTAGATCAGCATGGGGCAGACCCCCTGCTGTCAACCACAAATATAAACGAGGAACGACACTGCTCCAAGATTCATAAATCATGAAAGAAAAAGCCCACCAGGCAGCGGCAAACACAGTAGTACAATTAAAATACAGTAAATAATTAAGATACTACAGAACTCGAACCACAATACAATGATACGACAATCACTACATGATCAATTGAAGACAAGCTTGGTCTGTCCAGCTCTTTTATCCTTCTCCGCATACTTTCCTTTAGCCCCACTTAATTCCTTCATAACCTAATCTTCCTTCCGAGGGATCCAACCCTCCCCTATCCTATCCCCTCCCATACTGATACTGATACTGCTCCAAGATCAGTCCACCCTCAGCTTCCCAGCCCGAGGATGTCTGGCAGCTCCAGACGAAAGCTCGCTTGCTTCAAGAAAGAGAGAGAGAGAGAGACATATATATATATATATATATATATATATATATATATATATATATATATATATATATATATATCGTTAATGACTTTGATAACTATGGCATCATAGTTTATCTGTAAAGTTCAAATATATACACCAATTTTGACTCTGTATTTGATCATGACCTCCATAGGCGCTCTACTAGCTTGTCTAAGTAGCACGGAAAAAGCCGCTATTCGGAAAATAGAGAAGAATCTCTACAAGTGTAGCGCTGCTGAAGTAGCCATTACTTTTAATAAAGTATTATTATTATTATTATTATTATTATTATTATTATTATTATTATTATTATCTTCTCTTCATCTTTTTACTAACCCAAAATTAACCATTCAAAGTTCATTTGTTTATCTTATAAAAACTTTATTATTTGTCACGAGCTCTTGCTCCAAGAACACCCCATGTCGAATATAATTCTTAGGCATAAATGTAAGTGGCTATGTTGGAAGGGAAACTTACTCATTGGAATTTTTTCTTACGATCGTTAAAATAACGGATATTCAAATGGCATACGGTTCACAGAGCTAAGTAAAGCTTTCTGAATACAGAGAGGATGTGTTGTTGAGAACGGCCCTCGAGGAGTACTGCAACCTTTCAGTTCATCTACTAGCGCTTAGCCTGTTTGTGCTTAAAAGGAACTGTATAATGTGAGATTGAATGATTGTTTTGTTTATCTCCTAGGAGTAAGGCGATAGCCCTTAATTGGTTACACTAGCCTAAGTGGAGGAATGGGAGAGAGAGTGAAAAGAATCAATCATTAGTCGGTAGGCGACCTAATAGGGAAAGAAAAAAACGATCGCAAGAGAAAAAGGTCAATTACCACTCGTACTTCTTTCTAGTGTCACTTGTTCCGTCGCTAAATTCCCTCCATAGAGTTGACTATAAATTCACGTATATTCTGATTTTTCCTATCTAACTTTTTCCTTGATTTACTAACTTTATTTGTCGTATACCTTTACAAAGTATATGACGCTACTTCATACATCATAATGAATTAGGTCTTACGTGAAAAAATATTTTGAATTATGCTTATATCACTGACCTCAGCGTCCTAAATCATAAAGGACATTATGTCACCTGTCCGTTTTTTGAAGTTATTTGCAGTGTTATTAAACGACCAGCAATCGTTATTCAGATAATTGATCTTATGACCCTCCTGTCATTGAAAAGTTAACCCATGTCTACAGCCAATAAATGAAGTAGTCCACACTCTTAGGTAGACGAAAGTTGCGATGGATTGACTGTGTGAAGAGAGATATGAGGGAGTTGGGACTGAGCGAGGAGGATGCACTGGACCGAATGAGATAGAAGAATGTGTTGAAGAACCATTACAGCGACCCCAAATAGAGGGGTAGAGAAAGAAGAAGAAGAAGAAGAAGAAGAAGAAGAAGTCTACACTCTTCTACTTGCTCTTCTCATGACAATGGAGACGCCATCAGTAAGGCATTTCTGCCACTGCAAAATTAGAACTAAAGTTATCACCTACGGTGAAACCATGGTAAAAAATCTCTAGATCAGGAAGGCAGATCGGTAATCAGAAAAACTGGAAATTTGAGTAGGGCAACGAATATTCTAAAGAAATCTACTTTATCCTATGTATATATATTATTTATATTATATTTTATTTATATAGTATATTATTATTATATTTTATATATATATTATCTTATTTATTATATATATATATAGATATAGATTTATACGATAATATAGTATTATTTATATATACATATAGATATATATAGACTATTATTTATTTTTTTAGAATATATTATATAGATATTATCTATATAGAAATATATATATATAATTATTATTATAGTATTATATAATATATATATATAATATATATTATAGTATAATTCTTCTTTCCTAGCGGTTAAAAAACCATTTTTATCATGGGGTCGCCGTTGTGAATGAGTCGTCTCCATCGATTTCTGTCCTGTGCCTCGTTCTCATTTATACCTTTTAATACCATATCTTCCATACATATACGTATGTAGATATATATATATATATATATATATATATATATATATACTATATATATATATATATATATATTTGTGTGTGTGTGTATGTAAACACACACAGACACGTAATGGATAGAGAGCTAAATATGTAGATTCAAACGTCATAGAATGAAACCCACACGTCTTCCTCCAGAATATCGTTGAGTTGCAGACATTAGGGCGCGTTAGCGTCCATCCCTAGCGCTGCCACGGCAGGAATTACCATCATTTACACAATTTAGCCCCAGTAACGAACCGCTATCCGCTGGATAATATTAAGCCTCTTATTCCAGATCCCCAGCAGAGCGCGAGAAACAGCCGTTGCGGTTCTGGTATTACGTTTAGTACCTTAATTAAACCTCGACTCCAAACAACGCGTATTTGTCTATTGCAGTACCCTGACGGAATGGTTTGGCAAAGGAGTCATTTGCTAACGGTATGTCGCTTCGTGGTTTGATATTTTATTCCTTCTGTATTTTTTACTTTCTTATACACATGATTGTCACTTAGAGATATTTAATTTATATTGTGAGATTACCCTTCTCATACCCATGAATTTGGGAGACAAAACAATACTAAAACAACGAGAATATAATCGTGTCGGTTTGAATATATTTAGAAAATAAAACATTCCCTCGACAACCTCATATCAGAGGGTTTGTTTTCGCATAAATAGTGAAAAGTAGTTGTTATGGACATACGGATGGTTATCATATTTTTCTTCGTCGAATAATTTATTTATGACAACTAATCTCATTGTTCTAGCCAAAGGAGAGAAAAAAAAACTGTGCCCATGATATTGAACAACTCTATAAAAAAACGCTATTTTGTATTCAGGAAATAAACAATCCTGCAGTTCCATGAGCCGTTTTGGACCAATCTCACAGCGTCAACGTTTATCCAAAGAGACATTATACAACTCCCACTTAACAACATATTTCCAGAGGGGAGGATATTAATGGCGTTATAGCTCGGGAACGGATCAAAACAACGTGTTTTCCCTCCCTCTCAGTACTAATACAATTAGCAGATCAGGAAGGAACGATGGGGCAAGCTCCATTATTTCATATTGGCTTTCCACTCCATACTAAGGAGGTCTGACTTAATAGTTAGATGGTCAGGTAATTGTTATTTGAGGGAGGTAAACCTGCCACGTCTAGCATCTTCATTCCCCTGGACACTTTCTTCAATTAGAGGGCTTAGTCGGTACTGAAAACTAAAATATTTGTTTTTTTTCGAATTCTAAGGATCAGCTGAAACGAGAATAATCAGATGAAATTCAAAACAATACTGTGTAATTTTGTACTTCCAAAACTGAAGAAATCCAAAATACTAAATGACTCGGTACTATTGGAGAGAGAGAGAGAGAGGAGAGAGAGAGAGAGAGAGAGAGAGAGAGAGAGAGAGAGAGCCTTTTCTTATTATTAAATTATAGGTATAAAAATATAACAATACTGTACACCTCTTTACTTCCGAATATAATAAATTTAAAATAATGAAACCTTCGGTACTACTAGAGAGAGAGAGAGAGAGAGAGAGAGAGAGAGAGAGAGAAACTGAAGCAGTTCGTAGTTGTAGTTGTTGTGCAATTAAGAGGACAACTCATCTTTGAATATCAATTAAAGTTCATTCATTTGTTGCAGGTAGGTTCCTGTCCATTCTGCTGAGCTTGTCCTTGAAGCTATAAGACCAATAATATATCAAAGACAAATGTTACAGTCACTGGGCAGCGTTAAATGTCAACTAAATATATTTCACGAAGGTAAGGGTACTATTTACTGCCTGTGTAATTTACTATGAACAAGACGAGCTGCATAAAAGCGTTTTCCGATTAACACGGAGAGTGAATTTATGATCGAACTCCTGGTCATTATTCATCCCCATTTGTCGAAATAAACTTGAAGGTTTATGAACAAACGTCATTTAAATCGTCATTTCTCGTTATCTAAAATTATTTGACTTGATTCCATTGCACATCATTTTGACAGACAATTGCATTCATTCCTTTATTTAAAATAATTGAAGTAAATGTGGTTGTTTTCTCTAGCTCAGTATCATTGCAAAGCGTAAGCAATGTGTTGCAATCGATGTGTATGTTATTTAAAATAATTAAAGTAAATGGGGTTGTTTTCTCGCGTTCAATATCATTGCAAAGCGTAAGCAAGGTGTTGCAATCGATGTGTATGTCATTTAAAGTAATTAAGGTAAATGGGGTTGTTTTCTCTCGTTCAATATCATTGCAAAGCGTAAACAAGGTGTTGCAATCGATGTGTATGTTATTTAAAATAATTAAAGTAAATTTGGTTGTTTTCTCTCGCTCTATATCATTGCAATTTTAACCAAGGTGTTGCGATCGATGTGTATGTCATTTAAAGTAATTATGGTTAATGGGGTTGTTTTCTCTCGTTCAATATCATTGCAAAGCGTAAACAAGGTGCTGCAATCGATGTGTATGTTATTTAAAGTAATTAAAGTAAATGTAGTTGTTTTCTCTCGTTCAATATCATTACAAATCGTAAGCAAAGTGTTGCAATCGATGTGTATGTTATTTGAAATGATTAAAGTAAATGTGGTTGTTTTCTCTCGTTCATTGTATGTTAACTTTGGATCAAGATTCTTTTTTGCGAAATTTCAGGATCAAAAAACTATTCACACAAATGCTTGATTGTGCCTTCCATTCCTTAATACCCAGGAACGGTGGAAAAAGTTAAAACCGAACAAAGATTTCGCAATAAATACGAATAAAAAAAAAGGAACAGCCTGGGTAAAGAGAGAGAGAGAGAGAGAGAGAGAGAGAGAGAGAGAGAGAGGTGGGGAGTTTAGGGTGTGTACAGGACAAGTTGTTAATGAGTTCTGGTTTTTCGTAATTCATTATTTTTCCCAAAGGTACGAAAAGGGTCAACTGTTGTTTTTATTCTGTATTAGTTTTTTCAAGTTCAAATTTTACTGCTATTATTTATTTTTGACTTCTTTGTTTTTTGGTCTCTTTATTTATTCATCTTTAGTTCCATTTTACTTTCTCCTTCAGTTTTTATTCTGCATTTGCTCTCTATCGTCCGCCTCTCTGTGCCGTTCTCATATGACCAGTTATGAAACAGTGTCACAAAAACTAATGAAAATAAATAGAAAATTATAACTCTCTCTCTCTCTCTCTCTCTCTCTCTCTCTCTCTCTCTCTCTCTCTCTCTCTCTCTCTCTCTTCTGCCAATATTTGCAGTCCGGGAGGGATTTGGAAAACGAATGCAAGCCACTGTAAGTAATCAAAGTCTGTTTCCTTGTCACTATATATATATATATATATATATATATATATATATATATATATATATATATATATATATATATATATATTAATGTCTAATTCAATGTATATTACACATATCTTCATCTGTGCATCATTGACATTTTTTGGAATATTGGCTAAATGTACAAAAATCAAGAAAGCTTAATCTTTTATTTATCAATTTTGCGTCTTCTGCATAGGCTTCGTTCATAAATTAACTATAAATTCCATATGTAAACTATTGATTCGGTTGCTAACTTTTTTTTTTTAAATAGAATAAGTTTCGCATTTAGAAAACAGAATCTTGTCCTAGTTAAGTTTCTTGAAGTGGAGTTATAATTGCCAAAAAAAGGAGGGGGAATAATAAAGACTAAACATGTAAAAAATGTGCCGAAGATTCTTCAGCGCAATCGAGTTTTCTATACAGTGAATCATAAAGAACACCGGTATAACCTTAAATAGAATAGAAACTATCGAGGCTAGAGAGATGCAATTTGGTGTTTGATGATTGGTGGGTTTTAAGATCTGAAGGCGGACAGAAAAAGTGCGGACGAAAAAGGGCGGACAGAAAAAGTGAGGACAGAAAAAGGTGCGGACGCACAGACAAAACCAACTCAATATTTTTCTTTTACAGAAAACAAAAAAACATGAAACAAAACAAGTAGGGGCAAAAGAATGTGAAAAGTATTATATTTCCAGACGAAAATAGGCATGAACATTTATTTGAATTAATCATTGAATCAGTAATAAATCTACGTCATGAAGGACTGATTTTGCCAGGAGACTGAGCATTACTTGTTTCATTCTTTGTTATAATAACAGCGAGACCTGTCTTACAGACTTTTCATGCGGGTAGATTCGGCAGATGACAGCTGGTTCTTCTCTTTAAAGTAGAAAGGAGCCTAGCAACTTCTCTACGCACATTGTATAAGGATAGTCTGTGTTAAGACTTCTTCCTTTACTTAGGCGTAGATACCTCCCGAGTGAGGTTCCTTGGTCTCATTATCCATTCTGTCCATTTACCAGCGTCATTCTTCTTCCTCTTGAATTTTCTTAAGACATCACAATTGTATGAAACCATAGACAAGTCTCATTGTCTGAATGTCTTCTGTTTAAAAAGAAACTATAGAAATTATTGCTTTTGTTGTCTGTGTATGACATAAAACTCAAATCAAATGTGGATGTGAATCACTAATAATATTATCTGGATCCAAGCAGTCGCATCCCAAAGATAGACAAGATAAACTGGGCTGTTTAATGCGTTATAGAATTACAACCGTTTTTAGATAAATATCATCCAATTTAGTTCCATCATTGATAGTTTTCAATTAGGATAATTCATTCGCTTCAGTACTTCACCTTAGCAATTTCTTTAATCATTTTTAGTCATTATCATTTAGTAATGCTGTTTGTGCTAGTCATGCTGAAAATCCGAAGTATTATAATCTCAAGATTGTAGCAGAACTGATGGGGATTCGAACACCAACACCACCAGCACAACCAACCCAATAGAAACCAAAACAGCAACCTCCTTGGAAAAGGCGCCTGGAAAAGCAAATCATGGTGATGAGATCTGACTTGAGTAAACTGAAAGAGATGGCAGAAAAAAGGCTAAGAAGCAAGAAAACAAGGGAGGAACTCAACGAGAAATACAAAGTACAAGAGAGGGGATTAACAACACAATAGAAGATGTAAAACAGAGGCTTAAGGCCAAAGCACATAAGATCCAACGGTACATTAACAGGAATAAGGGATACCAACAGAACAAACTATTCGGAACCAACCAGAAAAAACTATACACCCAACTAAGAGGGAAGACAACCACCCAGAAATGCCTAAAGCCGAACCAAGTAAGAGACTCTGGGAAAACATATAGAGCAATCTGGTATCACACAACAAACATGAAGTCAAGGAAGAAGAAACAGGGAGAATAAAACAAAGATTCACAGAGATCACGACAGACACAGTCAGACACCAACTAAAGAAAATGCCTAACTGGAAAGCCTCAGGTCCTGATGAAGTCCATGGATACTGGCTCAAAAACTTCAAGGCCCTACACCCACGAATAGCAGAACAACTCCAGCATTGTATCTCAAATCACCATGCACCCAAATGGATGACCGCAGGAAGAACATCCTTAGTACAAAAAGACAAGAGTAAGGGAAATATAGCCAGTAACTACAGGCCTATCACCTGCCTACCAATAATGTGGAAGTTACTAACAGGTATCATCAGTGAAAGGCTATACAGCTACCTAGAGGAGACAAACACCATCCCCCACCAACAGAAAGGCTGCAGAAGGAAGTGTAGGGGCACAAAAGATCAGCTCCTGATAGACAAAATGGTAATGAAGAACAGCAGGAGAAGGATTGTATCTGGGGACATCAGGATGGAGTTTGGAATAGAAAAATGCGCCTTAGTCAACATACAAAAAGGCAAAGTAACGAGAACTGAAGGGATAAAGCTACCAGATGGGAGCAACATCAAACACATAGATGAGACGGGATACAAATACCTGGGAATAATGGAAGGAGGGGATATAAAACACCAAGAGATGAAGGACACGATCAGGAAAGAATATATGCAGAGAGTCAAGGCGATACTCAAGTCAAAACTCAACGCCGGAAATATGATAAAATCCATAAACACATGGGCAGTGCCAGTGATCAGATACAGCGCAGGAATAGTGGAATGGACGAAGGCAGAACTCCGCAGCATAGATCAGAAAACCAGGAAACATATGACAATACACAAAACACTACACCCTAGAGCAAATACGGACAGACTATACATAACACGAAAGGAAGGAGGGAGAGGACTACTAAGTATAGAGGACTGTGTCAACATCGAGAACAGAGCACTGGGGCAATATCTGAAAACCAGTGAAGATGAGTGGCTAAAGAGTGCATGGGGAGAAGGACTAATAAAAGTAGAAATACATGAGACAGACTAAAGAACTAGCCAGCGATGACACATGGCAATGGCTACAGAGGGGAGAGCTAAAGAAGGAAACTGAAGGAATGATAACAGCGGCACAAGATCAGGCCCTATGTTCAAAGATATGTTCAAAGAACGATAGACGGAAATAACATCTCTCCCATATGTAGGAAGTGGAATACGAAAAATGAAACCATAAACCACATAGCAAGCGAATGCCTGGCACAGTACAAAAAGAGGCATGATTCAGTGGCAAAAGCCCTCCACTGGAGCCTGTGCAAGAAACATCTGCTACCTTGCAGTAATAAGTGGTACGAGCACCAACCTGAGGGAGTGATAGAAAACGATCACGCAAAGATCCTCTGGGACTATGGTATCAGAACGGATAGGGTGATACGTGCAAACAGACCAGACGTGACGTTGATTGACAAAGTCAAGAAGAAAGTATCACTCATTGATGTCGCAATACCATGGGACACCAGAGTTGAAGAGAAAGAGAGGGAAAAAATGGATAAGTATCAAGATCTGAAAATAGAAATAAGAAGGATATGGGATATGCCAGTGGAAATCGTACCCATAATCATAGGAGCACTAGGCACGATCCCAAGATCCCTGAAAAGGAATCTAGAAAAACTAGAGGCTGAAGTAGCTCCAGGACTCATGCAGAAGAGTGTGATCCTAGAAACGGCACACATAGTAAGAAAAGTGATGGACTCCTAAGGAGGGCAGGATGCAACACCCGGAACCCCACACTATAAATACCACCCAGTCGAATTGGAGGACTGTGATAGAGCAAAAAAAAAAAAAAAAAAAAAGAAAAAAATAATAATAATAAATAATAATAATAATAATAATAATAATAATAATAATAATAATAAGGACTCCTAAGGAGGCAGGATGCAATCCGGAACCCCACACTATAAATACCACCCAGTCGAATTGGAGGACTGTGATAAACCAAAAAAATAAAAATGATAACAATAATACTAATAATAAATATTGATTATTTCAAAGTTATTTCATGCTTAGATGTTCGTGCATATGGGGAATGTTACAGCTATCATTTCGCACGTATAGCGTGCTACTTCATATGCTCATAAAATCTAACGATTTCTGTGAAATAGGAACTCTCTCTCTCTCTCTCTCTCTCTCTCTCTCTCTCTCTCTCTCATTCTAAATAGATAGAAATGTGAAAAATTATTCCTCTCTCTCTCTCTCTCTCTCTCTCTCTCTCTCTCTCTCTCTCTCTCTCTCTTATTTAAGTAATCATTTTAAATTTAAATAAATAGATATTAAGAATTATTCCTCTCTCTCTCTCTCTCTCTCTCTCTCTCTCTCTCTCTCTCTCTCTCTTATTTAAGTAATCATTAAAATGTAAATAAATAGATATTAAGAATTATTCCTCTCTCTCTCTCTCTCTCTCTCTCATTTAATTGATCATACAAATTGAAATAAATAGATATAAAAAATTATGCTCTCTCTCTCTCTCTCTCTCTCTCTCTCTCTCTCTCTCTCTCTCTCTCTCTCTCTCTCATTTTATTAATTACTCATATTTGAATTAATAGATTTAAAAAATTACTCCTCTCTCTCTCTCTCTCTCTCTCTCTCTCTCTCTCTCTCTCTCTCTCTCTCTCCTCTCTCTCATTTAAGTAATCATTAAAATTAAAAATTTTAAATAAATAGATATAAAGAATTAATTATTCCTCTCTCTCTCTCTCTCTCTCTCTCTCTCTCTCTCTCTCTCTCTCTCTCTCTCATTTAAGTAATCATTAAAATTTAAATAAATAGATATTAAGAATTAGTCCCCCCCTCTCTCTCTCTCTCTCTCTCTCTCTCTCTCTCTCTCTCTCTCTCTCTCATTTTATTAATTAATCATATTTAAATTAATATATTTAAAAAATTATTCCTCTCTCTCTCTCTCTCTCTCTCTCTCTCTCTCTCTCTCTCTCTCTCATTTAATTGATCCTTCAAATTTAAATAAATAGATATTAAAAATTATCCATCTCTCTCTCTCTCTCTCTCTCTCTCTCTCTCTCTCTCTCTCTCTCCACAGCGGCCGTTCCAGAGAAGATTGCATGATATTGTTAGTAGAACAGCGTCATATGCTTTTCTCCACGCAGCACATAAAAGCACTTTGCAACCGCCGAAGATGAAAGCACATACAAGCACCAGACTCGTAGAGAACAAGGCAAGCACAGAGAGCAAACATGCTCCCACTATTCGCTGCTAAAATCATTTGGCCATTTCCTCTTGTCATCCGTTTCCATTACCATCGCTTTTCTTTTAAATGCGATGATTCCTGACGAGAGTACTGCGAGAGATATTTAGGCTCTGGTGAGATAGATTAGAAATGTATCAGATATAGTCTTATTTTCCCTAATAATCTTTCGCTTTGGTAAACAATCATTCAAATGGCACATGTGTTTGTTTTCTCAACGACCAGTAACCATTTAAGCCAGGGGACTCATTTCAGAGCTGCCGGCATATATTTAGAAATGAACAAGAAGGCGTGGTCATAATGAAGTCTGATATTTCAGAGTCTAGGTTCATTTCTGATTCTTTGAATATAATTTGACGCATTTATTAAATGCCAACGCATTTTAAGTATTATTTCATGCTACATTACAAGTGAGGGAGAAAGAGGAGTGGATGAATGTATCGATGACCACTCTCTAAATTTATCAAAGATGCAAATAAGCATAATCTTTGTTGGGGGGTAGGGAGGCCTTGGAAGTACTTTGCCAGTGCAAAATAATTAGTATCAGCTAAATATATTTCATTGTCTTGATACTTTCAGATGATGTACTGAAGCCTACAGGTTGTGGCATCATATTGTAAATGTTGTTACTTCTGTTGTTTCATTTTTTCTTTATTGTTTTTTTACTTTTCATGAATAATCTTACCGTAGCGATTGAACAAGCCAAAAATTTCGAACAAAAGACCTTCAGTGAAAAGGAGAAAGGGCATAAAAATGTGGAAGAAAGGGAAATTTGCTATATGCTGACACCATAATGTGACATTTGCAAAGACTGACAGAAAAACTCCAGTGCATCTTAAAAATTCCTTTGAGTGTTTAGTTACTACAGTGACACCTAGGCCAAAAGATACAGTGACGAGTTTACTGAATTGAAAGAGACAAGGCAGAGAAGAGGAAGGGCAATTTATAACAGACACCGAGCTTAGGTACAAGATAGAAAACTCTAAAGATAGGTGGCAGACATCAATTTCTCTACATCGCGTCACGTGACCAAATGTTTCCCTTTTGAAAACATCATCTTCCTATCAGCTTCACCTTTTGACAAAGGAATCTTTAAGAAAATCATTAATATTGAAAAATAATAATCTTGGTATCAGCCATAAAAACAAACTGAACAAGGAGTATAACCACCTTGGGGCAGAAAAAGTTAATTTTTTTTAGAACAGTGGTTTTTGAAATAAGGGGCGCGAGCCCTAGGAAAAAAAATTAAATTCTCTAATTATATTCGATATTCTATTAACAAGAGTGAGGAACTAATATTCAGAAGTTTATGAAAACATGTAGGAGGATCGCCTTATAATGTTAAGTTTCCTATAATCTACTATTCTAGTTCGACTCGCTGGACTCCCTCCCAACCCCTCGAAACCCTCTCTCTTTTTCAATTTTTTTTATTTGACTTTAAATCTGGGAGGGGATTTTACTCATAGATCCAAGGGTGGCGTGGAGGGAAGGGCCATCTTTTAGAGGGGGAGCGTGGTAATAAAAGGTTTAAGAACTACTGTGTCCCAATATGCAGATGTAGTCCTTTTATTTTCTCCTCGATAACAGCTAACGAATTCAGATTTGCTCTCCCTTCGATTAGTTTGTATAGATATGTAAGCTTCAGAAATTACATCACTGACGATGACGACTCTTCCAATACATATATTTATTCCTGAAAAAAGTATGGCCTTCTGTTGATTGGAA
>NC_061107.1:88353884-88358884 GCF_015104395.2 Macrobrachium nipponense
GGATTAGAGCGTATTAGCGAATTAGTAATTAAAATAACCCTCGGCAATGTTGCAACGATGCAGACGCATGTTCACCTCGCCGTCGTTTTTTCTTGCGAACAAAATGGCTATGAATGTTTTCGCGATTGTGAAATGTTTCTCTTTATGAATGTATATGTCATTCGCAGCCCCAACCCCCACCTCTCTCTCTCTCTCTCTCTCTCTCTCTCTCTCTCTGTTTCTTTTCCACGCTAAATTCACTCGTTGCAGCAATGTTCCCGATTTGGTTCAGGAAAGGGGCGTACTTATCTCAAAACTTTTCCGCTAAAAACTCAGCGTATCATTTGGTTACAGCCTCGAGTTGTGAACCTGTTGATCAGTCGACTGTAGCTGGTTACAGCAAGAGGTAGAGAGAGGGGCTAGGGAGTAGGGGGGGTGGGGGGGTGAGTGGGGGAAGAGAGAGAGAGAGCGAGATTGGTTGATAAAGATGTAAGGGGAACGTGAAGGATTCACAAAGAAACTCGCCGGAAAAGAGGGAAAGAGGAGAACGAGTACAGAGGGGGATGCGGTAGAGAAAGTGTGAGATTGGACGTCAGGGGTGAAGATAAGATAGATTGGTTGGAGAATAATAACGTCTGGGTTTAAAGGGGGGGAGTGTACGTTGTACATGTAATTGGTAGGGACTAGAGCTGCCGGAGAGAAAGCCGTGGAGAGTGCCCAAGAGAGAGTTAGGGAGAGAGAGAGAGAGAGAGAGAACCGACAATGAATGAGGCATGTATCTATTACTCTCTGCCAACGAAACACGAAACCATCTATTGTTCCTGACAACTTATTTAATGGAAGATTCCATGTGGCCACAACTGTTCATTTCCAAATCGAGGATTCCAAATTCCGGGATTAAATTCCCAGCATTTAGGAAAAACTTTGCGTTTATTTTGAGTTTTTTTCAGCTTTTGTTATTAGAAAGAAGAGATATATAACCAGCAATGCCCTCTAATGTGAGGGTGGCTATTGAAGTTGACTGTAAAAAGTCTGTGAGCTGAACATATTCAGCTCTTGAAGTGAATGGGTAGTTATCCTGAAAATAGTTGACCTTATTCTGTACATTTAACGACATTTTTTATGATAGTCGTTGCTGATAATAGTTGTCAACTGAAATTTGAAGAGGCGTTCGCATTATTTATCAGTGTATAACGCATATTGAAGAGTGTCACTAATATGATAATTGCCTTCATAACATATAATTTTGTATGTAATTCGAGTATTTAACATGACCTCGGTTATGCTTTCTTCTGTAAACATGTATGATATTCAAAACCAGGTTAGATATGGGGATATGTTATTTAATCTGTCAACAGTGAATAAGATTTAATTTGACCTGATCTACGAACTACGAAGGTTTATCTTGTATCTTGTAATGCGAATGTTTTCATTGTTCATTCCAAATCTTTACTTCAAGCTAGCTGCTTACTATTCTCGCAGGAAATTTCAAATATTTTTTATTTTCCAGAATGAAAGCATGTTTTGTCATTAAAATATTCTTCATATTTATTATGATTGAAGGGGCATTAAGATTTGCTGATAATCTTTGTGGTTACACGCTTGCACCTATATTTCTTCCGAATAACTGACTGTCTTGCTAAGATTCCTATGCCATACCACATATTTGAACACTATGATCATTTACCTTATGTTTCTTCTTTCGAATGAACACCATATTCTTTGGAAGCTTGAATTTTCAAGTCAATGTCCTCTTTGGTGGGTATGTTCCATATGAATAAGGATGGTCTTCATAATAATAATAATAATAATAATAATAATAATAATAACTAATAATAATAATAATAATAAACGTGCGCCAAATTGATTACTAACTTTTCCCTGAAGTTATTAACGTTTCAAAATATTATTCAAGGTTGGGGCATATAAGGTCTTGTACTTACCGTTGTTAATGTAAGTAGTTCTTTTTTACCACCTCAACGCTAATAACAAAATATATGTCAAATTTGGCATTACTGTTTTGCTTACTTAACATCAAATAAATGGGAAAAAATATTCATATAAATTAGTATGGGATATATTTTTTATCCATATATGTTTATTTTTTTAGGAGGAACTTAAAAATACGATGACCTACATAAATAGACTATATTTGCACAATAAAAGGGAAGAAAGGAAGAAATGTAATTCATAAAAAATAAATGTATATTGTGGATACTTTATCATTAGTTTCCATAACGTTGTTAGGAGGAACTTGAAAACAAGCCCTTAGAAGTATTTATATTTTAGATTATAAGGGGAAAAAAGTTTCTTTTTTAAAGAATGCTATGTTGTATAAAAAAATTTTATTAAGAAATTCTGATGACTTGCTTTGTGAATATTTTTACTTTTTTTTTTTTTTTTGCTTCTTTAATTACATTCACCAGGTCAGACAATATTCAAGTTTTTCCAAAGTTTAGGACCTACCAACTGGATCAACTCACCCCATCCCTGCCCCCTACCCCCCCCCCACCCTCCCCCCCCCCACCCCTTTCTCCTTCTTCCATCCGGACGACAGCAACATTAATTATACTTTTGTCTCTTCATAATTAATAACTTCTAAGTTTTACAATTTTCACTCATGCATATGTAATAAGAATTCTTTTTTGCTTATTTCACAACTATAACTTTTCTTTTCGTACCTCATTTAGGTCGGTCGTCGGCAATATTTTTTTTTCCCATATATTTAAGTACATAATGACATATCCTCTTCAAGTGCAATCTACTTTCAGAATGCGTATGTGTATACGTATATATGGTGTGTATATATATGTATATATATATATATATATATATATATATATATATATATATATATATATATATATATATATATATATATATATATATATATATATATATATATATATATATATATATATTATATATATATATATATATATATATATATATATACACACACACACACACACGTGTATATATATATATATATATATATATATATATATATATATATATATATAAAATTCCATGTATGGACTGTCTATCATTTTATCTCGGACAGTCGAGCAAGGGCTTACAAGTAAGGTTAAGCCAGCATAAATATTCTGTAAAAACTGGGCAAACATTTAATGCAATATTCATTAGGGAAAACAACCACCAAATAAATTGGATTGGTAGTTCAGTAATTGCAAGGTCAAAGATGTCTTATCACGAAATCTTTTAGAATCTACTTTAATACAGCTTACTTCTCATTGTAATTTCAATATTAGTCGTGTCCTGTTTCATTTAGACCCTTGTATTTGTAATATGTTTAAGAATGACCTAAGATATAATTACAGACTTAAATAAAAATTAGTTGGCTTAGAGATATCTTCGTTGTATATGTATGTTTTAATATGTATTGTAAATATGTATTATGAATATGTTTTTGTTTACCAAAGTTCTGAATAGCTGTCACCTATAATAATCCTTTAATTGTCTTGTCCTTGTGTCTGAGCAGATTGTCTTAAACTTTCAATTGTACCCATGTTTTTGCTTGTCTGCGAAGGTTACTCATCTTCCAGGTTTGTCAGATTCTAGGTACTAATCTCTTTATAATCCCTATCTGTCAGTTATGCGACCTTCGTGTATTGTCATTTCTCATGTAAGTCAGTTCATCTGACTAAGTAAAGGGACGTTTTGAACTTCGAAGATCTCGCGATACTCCGTTGTTTATTTTCCCTCGTGGCCATATTGCCTTTTATATTATATATATAATATAATATATATATATATACATATAATATATATATATATATAATATTTGAGTATATATATCTATCTATAATATATATATAGATATAGAGATATATATATATGTATATATAGTCAATCAGATGAGAGCATTTAAAAAGGGTCCAGGAATCCACCAAACATAAGTGAAGAGTTATTTATTATGGAACTGTTTCATAACTGCGTCAGATACATCTTCAACCTGTAATTATAAATTGTGACAATTTAATTAATAGTAAAATAATACATTAAGACTAAAATACCAAGATAATAAGTTAATTAAAAACTTTAGAGAACATTTAAAACAAACAATAAACTAAAACTTTAAGAAATATGTTAATTAAAATTTACAGAAACATTTAAAACAAATAGTGAGAGGACAAGTACAAGTACCCTAAGCACAAGTGGAGAAGGGAATGATTTTGAAAACAAAACAGCTCGGCCCAGATCTCAGTTATGCTAAATACAACGTGGCAGCAGCCACGTTTGTATTTAGAGAAGGAACCAGTCGTTTGATGTATAATGACTCAAGTGTCGTTAAGTAATTGTTGGGAGTGTTGTCAATGATTGAGAAATGTGTTTTATCAATATTAATTTTACATATTTTGGCGTGATTACGGATATTGGATAATTCTGGGTTTGTTATCCTTTGTCCTGTTCTGTAGCTAACACCTAAGTGACTGGAATATCTCACTTTTAGTAACCGTTTGGTCGATCCGACGTAAATACCAGGACAACCCGGTTAATTAAATTTATAAATGACGTTCGGATCTCATGAACGGTGGTAGTTTTTCTTTGTGTGTAAAAAATGTGCCAATTTTTAATGAGTTGACAGGAATCAAGTTTAATTTTAAACAACCCATTTTCACTTTCAATGATTCTCCTTATTCGCTTGCCTAATTTGTTTTTATATGTAAAAGGAATGGTACAGTACATAACTAACTTCTTAACATCATAGGAAGGAACTTGCTCAGAAAAATTATTATTTAAAATTCTATTTACTACATTATAAAAAACATTCACTGGATAAGAATTGTTAATAAAATACCTCTTTAAAAATTCAATTTCTTCGTGAAATAAATTCCAATTTGAAGTATATTTCATAGCTCTAAAAACCAGGGTTGAGATGGCATTAATTTTAAAATTCAAAAAATAGAAACTATAAAAATCATTACACAAACCCGAAAATGTATGCTTCCTAAAAATGGTAGTGTTGAGTCTATCATCTTCCTTAACAATCTTCAGAT
>NC_061107.1:88363884-88381716 GCF_015104395.2 Macrobrachium nipponense
AAATGTCTGAAATCTAAGAAAACGCAGAATTTTGTGACGACTTCCTTTAAAAAAAAATTACACATCTTCAAAGAGAATAATCATCGCTATGTCCCCTTGGGAAATGGCAGAGTTCGAATTACTCTCGCTAATCATCTGTGGCTGAATTATAATTATGTTCTTGAAGATTCATTGCGACATGTTGGTACGAGAGATATATTCCGGAAATGTCAAAGTAATTGTTGTTGTTTTCTGCATTCATGTATTTGCATGTACGTTAATACATACACGCAGACGAAAATATAGATGTAAATATATATATATATATATATATATATATATATAATATATATATATATATATATATATATATATATAATATATATATATATATATATATATATATATATATATATATATATATATATATATATATCTATATATATATATATATATATATATATATATATATACTATATATATATATATATATATATATATATATATATATATATATAATTTGTATAAATGAAGGAATAGGTTTATACTAAACTTACGATGAAGAGTTAACGGTAAAAAAATGTGCGATAACGCTGCTATGATCATCAAAACACAACAAGCTTTACAACCCCCTGCCTGAAAGAATGTGTCAGTCGTGTAGGAGACGGTGAGACTTAGAATAACTATCTATACCTAAGAACAGAAGAAACGAGGACAAATTATACACAAAAGGGAAGAAATAACATTAAGTGCAGAATAGAATAATGAAGCTGTATCATTCAAATATTCAGAAACGACGATATCCAGTGCATTTTCTCTTGAGTTTTGGAATTTATCGAAAAACTGAAAATGGCAAATCAGTCAATGGAATGAGATTTTGAGATCAGTTAGATGGAACTGCATATCAAAAGTAAGATTACACCAAAATTTAACGTGGACTGCGTTGTTGGTGGTCGATAATAAAGTCACAGAAAAATAAGCCAAGGTAAAAAACAGTCTCAATTCTGGCTAGGAAAATAAGCCACAAGGAAAGAGGTTACAATAATTTACAGTCTTTTCTTTATGTTTTTTACGATAATCCGTAAACGGACTTGTGCTAAACATGCTGCATAAAACCCTTTGGGGCCACTATCTAGGAAATATTAATGTGACTTTTTTCTGTTATTTTCCTGTTACCTTTGTTCTGTGACTTTTTATCTGTGAATGTTTTACCTGTGCATTTTTTTTACTTGGATTCCCGTTGCTATAGGTTGCGAATAAGGAAATGATAAGAAAATTAGAAATTAATTTTCTGGATAGATATCCCGTTCTGTTTAAAACTGAGAATCTCTCCACAACTTTTTTTAATTATAAAGTAGAAAAAAAACCAGAACTGTAGCGTATAATTTCGGAAGTGTAAAAACGCTCTCTCTCTCTCTCTCTCTCTCTCTCTCTCTCTCTCTCTCTCTCTCTCTCTCTCTCTTCCCTGTATATCCCGACATTATCCAAACCGTTTTCAAACGTTCTGAACGATTCAACAAAAATACGTTATATCCTTATATCCCCACACCCATTCTGAAAACCGTCCAAAAACGTTTAAGAACGATTCAACAAGCTTTTAGGTCGTGCTCTCTCTCTCTCTCTCTCTCTCTCTCTCTCTCATCCCCCACCCAACTTTGTGTTATATCCTATATATCCCGCCATTATCAAAACCGTTTCTGAGCGATTCAACAAACTTTTGCGTCGTGCTCTCTCTCTCTCTCTCTCTCTCTCTCTCTCTCTTACCCTTTTATGTTATATCCAGTATGTCATGCCATTCTAAATATAAAACGTCTAAAAACATTTCAGAGATATTCAACTAAATACCGGGTCGTGGTGTTTATATTAGTACCATGAAAAAAAAAGACAGTGTTTATAACGAATATTCTAATAATACTGAAAAAGCGACAGTGGAAGTCATAAATTCAGACCCAGCCTCGTTCTTTTTCCGGAATTAATTATAATATAACATAAGTTTTACAGAGTAGCAACGTATAATTTCCGGGTCACGATTTTATTTCCTTTGTAGACACTACAGCTGCGGATAAATAGCATAAAACACTAGAGCATATTTTTCTTCTCATTTACCAGTGGTTCCCACCCTTTTATTCGGTCATGACCCGCCTAATAACCTCTTGAAATTTGAAGCCCTAGTTATATCATTCTTTTTATTCAAAAAGTGAACTCGTATATACGTTGAGGGAGTCTAAAAGGTCATTTCACTTTGTTTAAGCATTCTCGAATCGCCTCTTTTAAATATCGAGTTCACCCCCCAAACCCCACCCCCCATCCCCCCGTGGGCGTACAGTGTCACTCTATATAAGCTCATGGATACCCGGGTATTTGAGAAAGATTTCCATTTCACCCCTTTCTGGATGACAGGTGTCTGTGAGTGCGAAACTGGCCATATGTTCAACTACCTAACTAAACTGCTGTGGAAAGTTCCGGCATTATACAGACCCGTTGTCAAGAAAGGGGTTGGATGGAATTTAGCTTTATGCCCGGAGACATCCATGAACTTATATGAAAGACTATACACCCCAGGGGAACCACCGTAACTAGACGGAAAGTGATCTAACCGATAATTTAGAGTAACACTTACTATCTTTATTTGTTAATAACTTTCTAACTTCTCTAGTTCAAAGTGTAAGCGTGTCTTTCAGGAATTATTCGTTAGTATTCCACTGACGTTTAACATTTGAGGTCAAATTTAGTCTGAAACCGGAAGAACTTGATAGAATTATATTAAGTATAATACACGTTTGACACCATACACGGTGCTTATCTACTAGAGCTCTCCTATTCTATATATATATATATATATATATATATATATATATATATATATATATATATATATAGTATATATATATATATATATACTATATATATATATATATATATATATATATATATATATATATATATATATATATATATATATATATGTGTGTGTGTGTGTGTGTGTGTATATATATATATATACATACACACACACACACACGCACATATATATATATGTTAATGGGGGGATTCCCCCCCCAATTATTCATTGGGTAAGCGTGAGACACGAGCGGAAGGCAAACCAACACACCGCAATACTCACAGCCTTTCTCTCTCTCTCTCTCTCTCGCACTGACACCTCTCTCCATTCTAACAGGTAATGAAAATGAGAGAGTTGCGTCATAACATTAACGTTTATTAACAACGAATAAATCAATCAATCAATCAAGTAATCCAATCTTACAGACTAACCCCAAAAACCCCGAAACAGTACATTGTCTAGTCACCAAAAAAGTCTACACCCCTCTGGGAATTCTTTGTCCCCCTGCATTCCAGAACCGTCTGTTTCAAAGATACAGAACACATCCCGGTAAGTACACACACAAGTTTAACAGACAGAGGCTAAATATTGGATATCATCACATAAATGTCAAACAGATAATAAGCCACTCTTTTGGCTAAAGTAACATACAATCACTCACCCAAACAGCCGACACTTAAACACTATGTCACAAAAACTCCCCCAGCGAACGCCACTGCATCTTTGCCTGTGACTTGAAGACCCTCTGTCAAAATCCTCCCATAGGCTTGGGTATGACACTCTTTTAACAGAAAGAGGCGCACACGCACATACGAACACACCCTTCGATAGCGGCTCACGGTTCTAGCTGCATCCAGTTTCACAAAGGCACTTTGAGAAGAGTTCATAAAACTGTCGTGCATTGACTTGTTGAACTAAGCATTTTTATCTCACGCCACCCCTAGAAACTCATTGTTCAGCTACTCTCGGGTCGTTACCTCTACACTGTTCTCCACATTCCATAGGTCAAAGGGAACACATGGACAATACATTATTAATCAAAAACCCTAGGCCTTACAGATGCTCGGCCACCCAATATGCTAGCCTCTGCCTAGCAAAATACAAAACACACTGGCCGGCTTAAAATAAAATATACGAAATAACTGCACGTCTCTGGCATTATAAAATAAAGTCTGTTACTCTTATATCTCCAAATAACACTAGGCGCATTTTCTCTCATTTTTTCTGCATTTTCCAATTCTTGAATATCCCTCTTTGCTTGTCTGCAAGTAGCTGCTCCTGTAGCAGACTGTAGCAGCTGTAGGAAGACGGAATGCCTACCTCATTGTAGAAGACTTCTCACGGCTTCTGCAGATCCCCAAAAGACACGCTGTAGGACTCTCTTGATCACCATCATGGAAATTCTTGTAATCACCCTGGGGTAAAATAACAGCAACCTCTCTGCACACGGCTGGTGGACGTCTTGCTGGAGTCGGGAAACGACTTTTTGGTGTTAGTATGTCAGTCAAGTCACTGGTCAATCTAAGAAAATTAACCCAGACATACTACTTCTATCAAACAATGATCTCAAAAAGTCAGAAATACTAACCGAACGTCTCCCAATTAACTCCCTTTAATATGACTACTAAATCACAAGTCATCATCACAACTCTCAAAGAAAAAAAAACATCAAGTTCTCCAACTCAATTCTCCAAACTCACACATCAGCACACACACAACTCAGAAATCACAGCAACTCCACGGACTTCTGCACTCACATTTCAAACTCGAATGTTCTCATAAGAAAAAAAAAAGAAAAAAAAATCGTAATGAACCCAAGGAAAAAAAAAGAATCACGTAACACACCCAGACCCAAAAAAATGTTCTCTCAAGTTCTGATATTTGAACAACCCACAAAATCAGCAAAAATCTCCAACTTTTAACAGCAAAAACCCCTTTACTGCTCATACAATTAATTACAAAAAGACTTAATGTCAAACTCCCTTTACTTAAGTAATAACCCTCGAAAAATTACATCTCCCGGTAAAATCAAATCTCCCGTCCAAAAAAGAAATGTTACTTAAGCTCAATCCCCAAATTATATCTCTCAAGGAAAAGGAAGAAAGGATAATCACAAATAAGTTTCCCCAATTAAAAAATACATAACATATGCATAATATGCATAACTCCCGCATTTTTCCCAAGAAATGCTCCATGTAAAGTTATGGAATTTGCCAGAAAGCAAACTCTTACCCATGCGCTTTCGTGAAATGCTATTGTCAACATTTCCAGATATTGCAAAAATTCTGATCTATCACCATCAGAGGAAAAAAGTCAGCACACGGCTCATCACATCGCTTGTCAGCAGAAAAATTGCCTGCGGAAGCATGCTCTAACAGCAGCATAAAAATTGTCTAGTCAGACACATAAGTTTGGAAACTCATGATTCTCTAGAAAAAAAAAGGTCTAACAGACACATTTCACAGAATTAACTCCAGGATATGACTAATGTGTTCAAAGACTGTCTCAAAGACTTATTCTCTCAACATGACTATGCCCCAAATTATATGCTTCCAAGAATAACACACTTGTGAACATAAAAATGCACACATCTCCATAGGACTCGTAATGCAGTAATGCCACTCGCCTCTAAATAGTCACGAAACCAAAAAAGAGAACCACAGAAATCTTCTCTTGTCTCGAAAAAAACTCCCATAACCACAAAAAAAGGGTCACCCGCCAAAGATTTATTCCAACTCCATATATTTCACCATATTAATAATAACACCACTCCGGTTATAAAAATATTTCCTCCATTTGGTTAAAAACCAACCCCATATATTTCTCTCTTATTTCTCCAATAGCCATATGCTAATAAAAACAACACCACTCCAGGAATAGAGAATAATCAATCACCTCTACTTCGGCAAATACAAAATATTTACCTCTATTTCCCCAATAACTCCATGTGGAACAAAACAAGGCTCCAAAAAATATATCTCCAAAAAATGTGCTCTCAAGGCAACTAACTCACACACTCACAAATATTGCCCCATAATCTCTAAAAAAATGTGTCTCCATTTGCAACAAAGATGGCTGCAAAATAATTGAACTAAACATAGCTCATACCACATTGGCAAATATCAAAAATGGCCATAAAATATATCTCCAATATATTATATCTCAAATTATAACTCCAAAATAATATATACCTCCAATTATAACTCCAATTCTCCAGAGAATAACTCAATGTTATAGTCAAAAACTATAAAAACTCTCTCCGTTTAGCATAACTGCTAAAAAAAAAGGGCAAAACTCGGCAAATAAAACTGTCTAGAAAATTCTAGAAAAAATCACCAATATGCCACAACTCATTATAACAGAACTCCAAATACAAAGTGTCTTAGCAAAGACTTCTCCATATGTACTACGACATAAGTCACTAGAAAACTTAACCAAGTTTCCTATCTCTCACAAAGTTGTCACAAATACAACAAATGTATTGTGCAAGAAAACTCACAATTTCTGGAACACAAATATCCAGAGAAAAAATGCAGTGCATTACGTATGCATTCCAACTATGCAAGAAAAATTCTCCCATAAATTTCTCTACAGCATCAAATAGCTGAAACACAAACACGTTCCCGAACAATGACTCTAAGTCACGAACTGAGATATTAAAAAATATTCACACCAACTGGAGAGAAAAACAAACTCAAATTCACCCACGGTAAAGAAAAACTTGTGTCAGCGATGGCTAATTTCCAAAAAAGGAGAAAAGAAAAATCAACAGCCTTGTTCACTATCTCCCGTAACTCACTAAATGTCAAGCAATTATCTGCTGAACTCATAAAAAAAGGAAACAAAACTAAAATAAGGTGTTGTTAGTTCCTCCCAATATTCAAAAAAGATTTTACCACCCTTGATAGCATTAAAACGCCCACGTATTAGTATAAAAAAAAAAAAAATCAGTATCAGAAATATCATTATCACAAAAATCACCAAAAAAATTGCTATCATCAAAATCATCAGTATCAGTACAAAAAAAAAAAAATATCACCAATGTCAATACTTATCCATTCTCCAAAAATTCAGCACAAAATTCAGCAAAAATTCAGCAAAATTCCACACAGTTCACCAAGATTCAGCCAGATTCATCAAGATTCAGCAAAACTCATCCCCCATGAATCACTGAAATATTCTCCAAAGTTACAAAAACTCAACAATTAATTAACACAAGACTTCTCCCATTAATTCATTGTAATAATTATCCATGAATAATTATCTGTAATAATTATAGAATAATCTCCCATGAAATATCTCAAAACTCTCTCGCAAAACAAGTCTCCCGTAATGATAATTATACTTAAGCAACCCTCCCGTGACACATCTCAAGTATAATAATTATTAATAATAATAATAACTCTCCACAGCAATAATTCTCTTGCAAAGATCTCAAGTAAGGGTGAATTCAAATAGCATACACTAGTATTACTGAATCCTATGACATACAATTTCTCCAGCATACACCATGACATAACACCATTGCCACACAACACAGATACAACACCAATCATCGGCATTTCAAAGTAATCCCTCCAACACAATGAAAAAAAATAATCTGTGTATCCCCCTTATATTTGTATCTTCAAAGGCACAAGGAAAACATATAACACATCCCGTGTATGTTAACTACTTATCCCCGCATTCACGGAAAAGAAAAATCTCTTTTTATTTCCTTTTCTCTTCCTCCAAAAAAGAAAAAAAAACCTCTTTTCTAAAAAAAAGAGACTCTACGGGCGTTTCACTTCATCAACTAATCAATCAGGTGATATCTTAGCATCCACGGTCAAGGCCAAACCCATCTCCCAACACAAAGAAAAAAAAAAAAAAAGGAAAAGGGGGAGTTCACCCACACTGAGAAAAAAAAATTTCACCCCCCCGATGAGCATTGACACTCCCCCGAGGCAGACCAGTAGTACCCCCATCTCCCCTTGAACAGTGTCTGAAGACCCCCTCCCAAGGTATACATTAGTACCCATCTCGCAATGCCCTCCCTCGAGGTATGCAGTACACACAATGCAACGCGCCTCTCTGCGCCAGCAGAAAGTGCTGAGCCTGTAAAATTGTGGCTGCTGTGTCTCTAAGCCAGATATGCTTATCTAAGCACAGTTCACATGCAAAAAACACATCTCTATACACTCTTATGTGTTCAAAACAAAGACGAATACGTCTATTATAAACACGTGCAAATAAAGAAAACACGTCACTATGGGGCAAAGACAAGAAAAATTGTTGACCTCTTGAACCAATCCCATAACTCTGAAATATTTAAACAAAAACCCTCTCCCTTTGATAAACAATAGATTTTAACACTCACCACTCCATAATGGGAATAAAAATAACTCGAAATTCTCGTAAAACGCGGTAGTGATATATGCGCCAAACACAACACCCGCACTGCCATCTCGGGATGCACTCGTCATCACACAAGCAAAAGTCATACTGGGTGCGCTTACTGCTTCTAGGCTGACTCCCTGGGAAAAATGCTGAGTCCAATAAAATCCTTCCCTCCCTTTAGCACAGTTAACAGATAGATATTTTCTCATTTTTTCTCACTAAGTAACTGAAACTAACAGTTAAACGATTTTCCACAATCCCACAAAGGCTTTGTTGTTCGAAAACTATCGCTAAGTCATAACCCCTAACTGGTCACCCATATCTCTACATTGACGTTCCTAGGCATAAAGAAAAACTCTTTTATAACACCTTTTTCACCGCTGCCACCACTGTTAATGGGGGGATTCCCCCCCCCCCCATTATTCATTGGGTAAGCGTGAGACACGAGCGGAAGGCAAACCAACACACCGCATTACTCACAGCCTTTCTCTCTCTCTCTCTCTCTCTCTCTCGCACCGACACCTCTCTCCATTCTAACAGGTAATGAAAATGAGAGAGTTGCGTCATAACATTAACGTTTATTAACAACGAATAAATAAATCAATCAATCAAGTAATCCAGTCTTACAGACTAACCCCAAAAACCCCGAAACAGTACATTGTCTAGTCACCAAAAAAGTCTACACCCCTCTGGGAATTCTTTGTCCCCCTGCATTCCAGAACCGTCTGTTTCAAAGATACAGAACACATCCCGGTAAGTACACACACAAGTTTAACAGACAGAGGCTAAATATTGGATATCATCACAAAAATGTCAAACAGATAATAAGCCACTCTTTGGCTAAAGTAACTCAACACTCACCCAAACAGCCGGACACTTAAACACTATGTCACAAAAACTCCCCCGGCGAACGCCACGGCATCTTTGCCTGTGACTTGAAGACCCTCTGTCAAAATCCTCCCATAGGCTTGGGTATGACATCTTTTAACAGAAAAGAGGCGCACGCACATACGAACACACCCTTCGATAGCGCCTCACGGTTCTAGCTGCATCCAGTTTCACAAAGGCACTTTGAGAAGAGTTCATAAAACTGTCGTGCATTGACTTGTTGAACTAAGCATTTTTATCTCACGCCACCCCTAGAAACTCATTGTTCAGCTACTCTCGGGTCGTTACCTCTACACTGTTCTCCACATTCCATAGGTCAAAGGGAGCACATGGACAATACATTATTAATCAAAAACCCTAGGCCTTACATATATATATATATATATATATATATATATATATATATATATATATATATATACTATATATATATATATATATATATATATATATATATATATATATATATATATATATATATATATGTATATATATAAATATAGATAGATATATATATATATATATATATATATATATATATATATATAGATATATATATATATATATATATATATATATATATATATATATATATATATATATATACACACACACACACACACACACACACACACACACATATATATATATATATATATTATATATATATATATATATATATATATATATATATTATATATAATATATATATATTCAGTTGTACATGCTAAGCAATTATAATACCCTTTCAGTGAATGATGTAAAGAAATATCTTTATGCTTTTCGTATATTTCTGTTTGTATTGAGAAGTACATTATGTCTTTTGTTTACTTTGGTGGTGGTTGGAACTATGGGCATTTGTTTAATGGTAATTTGTTTTATGGTAATAGGATAATTTGCGACTTTGTTTTACTATTGAGGCCTGAATATGAATAGTTCTTGAAACTGACAGTTTGACAGTTAAATATCCACTCACTCTGCCTTTTGGAGTATTTATATTCAGCGGTGCAGAATCCATGCCACAGGCAGATGCCAGTAGGACAGTTTTTTCCAGCGGAGGAGAGTCAGGATTCCAGTCCAGAGACCAGCACAGAAAGCAGTCCGGAACGGAGTGGCACCAGACCTTTGAGATTTTTCTGACATTATTTTTTACCCTGGAGTTTTTCAAGTGTCATGGGAGCGATAAACTCCACCAAGGCCGAGCGATAGGATTTCATGTTCGGAGAGAGGCAACACAAGTAACTGGACTTATCATCTTACCACGAAAGACCAGGATCTAAAGAAACGTAAGTCAGTTGAGAGACCTTATGCAGGCTCAAAAGGATTGATCTGTTTCTAGATATAATTTACGCTTATTATAGTTTAAATTATGGTCGCCAACACGTCGAAAAAATTAAAGTAAAGGATTTTATCATTATAGAATTACATTATACCTGTGCCTTTGGTTTATAAACCAGTAGAGTTTCATTTTGACTAAGATTAACTACGAACGTAATTCAAATATATTTTGTTTTTTCTTACTTAGTAAACGAGTGTTTCATTTACGAAATTTACGTTTTCACGAAGCTGGCTTGCTGAATTTCTTTCCCTTCTCGTTAAATTCGTCGATTTATTTCTTACGTTAAATTGATTCTTTTCAAGAGCGTATATTCTTTTTATTATTTTAGGTCCTTTACATATGGTAGATGAGTTACTGTGGAGAGGAAGTGGTGCATACATCCGAAGACAGCTCTTTGGGTGATTTCCTCTCAAGACGAGAAACGGGCAGTTCAACATTTTATAATTTCACTTATTAAACTCAATAGTTTTCTTCGTCTTTGGTTTTAAATCCTCACTGTCAATTCATAATTTTCACCATATGGCGCCCCGAACAGGGACATGTTGGTTATTTGCTAGTTGTTGCCGTTTCTCCGTCCTTTGTTTTCTTATCCGCTTGGCCATTCGAAATTGTTTTGGTGATATAGGGTTTTTTTTAACAACTGGTTACTTTTAGTTAGAGGTCTTAACGACTTTTCATTGTGCCCCTTGAGCAGTTTTCTGTCGGGAGGTCTAGTTCAATTTTTTTGAGTGAGTCATTTGCGACTTTCTATATTATATTCATTTCTTTAGGTTTGTAGGGGATCGCAGGCATGTCAAAAGACTTGAAATTTCTGATTAGTTCTAGGGCTAACTATCTAGGACAGGTCAACCGTGTTCATTCTGAATTAGACAGTTTTGGTAATAATACTCCTCAGGAGAGAGATTGCCTTGTTAGAAAATTGAAAAGACTCAAGGATGAGCTTGAAAAGGCCGACTCGGTCATTCGAACCCTGAAATGAATTAAACTCCGAGGATGAGACGAAAGCCATAGCTGAAAATGATAAAGAAAGGAAATTGAAGAATTTTGTAAGTGAAGTACTGAAGATAAGATCACTGAATGTTTGTCTACGTCTCATCTGGCTACATCCAAGTCCAAATCCTTCAGTCCAGAAGTTTCTAGAAGCACATTTAGCAGCATGCTTATAAGAGCGCTTACTGCTCCTTTACCTACAAATTTACAAGTGAAAGAAGAGGGGAGGATCTTATTAGTTCTTTCAGCAATTTGAAATGATATACGACGAAACGCTTCAGTTATTCTGACCTACGATTTTAATTGGGACTTACTGATAAAATTTCTACTTTTGAAACAGCAAATTTCAGGGCGTGCCTTATCTTTGATAAATTCCCTGGACAGCATACAGTCATTCTTATAGCGTAGCAAGAGAGCTTTTGTTGAATGTTCTTTAGCCTCTCCGTCACTAGAAAATTCAACGTCATCAACAAATGTCGAATCTGAAGCTTGATTACAATACAGAAACCGTTTGAGTACATAGGGAAAATTAATTCTATTTGCGGATCCATTAACGCTTTGAAAAATAACCTCAGAGGACATTTTACAGTATTTTGCCTGGCATGGTTTGAATGAGAACTTCCAGTCTCATTTAATTCATATCACCACGAAACCAGGCCCATCTTTGAATCAGTATAGGAAATATAAATTTTTTGAAGCCACTGAAGGTACTTAACCGTCAGACAGTATAAAATTAGGCAGAAAGCAAGAGAACTTTGTCCTAAGAGAGCTACGAGTTTTGCTGCAAATGTTAATTACCAAAAACAGGCCCGTCACTCAACGTTTTTCAAAGTGTGTCCTTTATGTAATGAGGATGGTGACTCCTCTCATCCATTCACAAGTGTGAAAAGTATCCTGAACCTAGGTTAAAAATCAACAAGCTAAGAAATTGAAGGCTTGTATAAAATGCGGCAGGTTGGATCATAATGAGGATACCTGCAAATTTCACTTCCGGAAGCGTTGCGATTGTGGCGCTTGGCACTTCAAGTTTCTATGCATGAGCCAAGACAAAGCAGTGGAGTCCTGAGGGATAGTGGTCAAAGTAATGTAACAAAATTGAAAAAGGAAAATTCTAAACAAAGTGATCGAGTTGTGAAGGAGAGTAATTCAAGCATGATATTTGTTGAGAAATTTTCCGAGTCGTTCAAAGTCACAGACTGTAGCCACGCAATACTCCCCTACCTTTTCTTGCATTCTTCAGGGAGAGACAAGATTCGTTGCATGAGGGACAGCGGGTGTCAGTCAAACTTCATAACAGAGGAGAGGGCAAAGTATGAAAACTTGCCTGTCATAAATTCTGATCTCAGAATCAAAATCAATGGATTTAACTCTTCCAAAGTTTATCATACTAAGTCTTACAAAGTGCCTTTGACGATTGGAGATCATTTTTACGAGATTGAAGCAACGGGTGTGCCCTCTGTTCACACTTCATTGAAATTGCCTGGCTTGCAGAAAATTGTTCAGGAATTTATGAACAGGGGGATATTCCTTGGCTGATGAGTTCTTAGAGGACGGAAAAGATGAAATTAATAACATAGATGTATTTTATTCTTGGATCAAATTTTTGCTTATTGTCTTCCTGAAACAACAGTTTCATTTGGGGGTGGGGGTAATGAGAATGATGCACCGTCGGTTTATTCCTTGACTGCCGCAGGTGTAATGCTAGTGGGTAACACAGATCAAATTTGGAGCAATTTGAAGCACCTCCCTCCTTGTTTTGGGGAAGAAAAGACAAAAGCTGAAGTGCCTTTGTATACCTGTGAGGATCTTGCCCTTTCAAGTCATTCTTTAGATCCTCTCCTAGATTGTGATGATCTGACTGAATAAAGTGAAGGCAGGATAACAATAGTGAACGATGCAGGGAGAATCAACTATGCTTCCTTGGGAGAGCTACTCAAGAGATCCTTGATAAGTGTTGCACAGATACCTAAATTATGACACGCAAATATTTCCCGGTAAGGTAGTTGAAAACGAAAGAATAATAAATTATGTTCTTCAAAATACAAGGCGTAATGAAAGACGGCAGGTTAATCATGCCACTAATCTGGAATACAAAGTGAAGCATTTGCTAGGGCAAAATAAAACTCTAGCTACTAAAATTCTAAATTCAAATTTCCAAAGATACTCTAAGGGTGATGGAGTAAAGTTGAAATTAATCGACCATGCTTTAGAGAGCAATCTGAACAAGGTATTATAGAAAGAATTGACAACCTTGATCAGTACTTAGAGGAAAATCCAAATCACAGTTTCTTGGCCCCCACAATGGCAGTATTTAAACCAGAGCGTGACACTACAAAATGCCGAGTAGTATTTTTTACTATCGAATTTATGTGAAAATAATCCTTTACAGGGAGTAGAACCATGAGTCACAATCAAGCTATGTTGAGTGGATCTTGTTTAAAAACCAAAAGAATCACCACAGCTTTATTACAGCTACGCTTTGATTCTAAAACTCCTGTGTTTTGATATTAAAAAAGCCTTTCTCAACATATGGCCTCTCTGATCTAGATTCCAGCAAATTACTTTTTCTATGGCATCGTAATGTACAGAAAGGAGATTACAGTATTGTTGCATATCGTAGCTTAAGACTTCCATTTGGTCTTGTTTGTTCCCCATGCATATTATTACTTGGACTATATAAAATTTTGATGATTGACACTGATGATGATGACCAGGTAAATTTGCTTAAAAGACACATTTATTCATTAATATATATGGATAATGGCAGTATTACTGCAAATAATAGTGAAAAATTGAAGTGGGCCTTTCAAGAGTTAAAAGGAATATTTGAGCCCTATAAATTTTATCTTTCAGCAGTTTGTAACAATGATACTGAAATTCAAGAGGAATTGATAACAGCTCTGGAGAGAAAACTAGCAGATCAGTCAGATTATTGGGGCTCTTATGGGATCGAGTTGATGATATCCTATCCACTAAGCCTCTAGTTTAGATGGTGAGGCAAATACAAAGAGGAATGTTTGAAAACTATTGCCAGTCACTATGATGTATTTGGCTTTACTTTGCCCATTCTGAATCGAGCACGGCTCTTTCTACATAAATTACAATGTGATTCGTCCTGTACCTGGGACTCCAAATTGCCGGATGCAGAAATTAAAGAATGGAAAAACATATGTCGACAGGCAAAATTCCTCTCCCAACCTCGGAATTAGAAGATTTGTTGGCCAGAGAAATGGAGAATATAAACTGATTGCCTTTACCGATAGCAGTAAGGATATATACGGAACTGTTATCTTTATTCAGGATATCCATTCATTAGAAGTGAACTTTGTTCTAGCTAAGAACCGTTTTGTAAACAAGCAATTATCTGGGAAGAGCATGCCTTCCCTTGAGTTTCAGGCCATTACTTTGGGTGCAGAAGTGTTAATAGATCTATAAGGAATTAACTGGGCCCTCGTGTGTTGAAGCAATCAACATCAAGAACTCCATCTGTTTTCTGATAGCTTGGTGTCCTTATCCTGGATTAATTCCTATTGTTATAAATTAGATAAGATGCATAAACACAGCACCTTTATTCGTAATAGGTTAGAACATTTAAGTACCTTGTGTGAGACGCATCCTATAAGATTTCAATTTGTTTCAGGTATTGAAAATCCAGCTGACGTTGTCACTCGTGTAGCTTCATATAAAACTACCGTTAAGTCTAATTTCCTCTCTGGGCCAGTGTTTTTGAAAGAATCTGCTAACTTCTATTCAAGTCGCAGTGATATAATTAATATCATTGTACCAAACCCCAGTGCAAAACCAGTGGATGTTTGTTTGTTTCGGAGAATTACAATCAAATTAATTTCGGCTCCACCGAAGAGGAATGTGCAGAACATTTAGCTTCAACAGGCGGGTGTTCTGGGTCTTTCAAATCCGGCCAAATTACCACTGGTGCAGCCGGTAAGGGAGAACCGGAGCACTTGGTGACTGTGAACAGGTTTTCCAGTTTGTCGAGGCTTGTATCTGTTCATAGGTACGTGCTTAAGTTTATTGGGAGCCTAAAATGCAAACTTTACTCCAGTATCCTGAGAGGTATGGAAACCTGAAAGTTCTTGACGAAAACTTATATGCCAGGGCAATGAATTACTATAATTAGAATAGAACAGCACATTTATTTTCCCGAGGTATTCAGGTATTTTGACAGTGATTCTAAGTTCGTTAAAGATATCCCAAACATTGTTAATCAACTCAATGTATATCCTGATAATGAGGGAATTCTAAGAGTGAAAAGCAAATTCTCAAGATGGAAAAATGATAAGAATTACAGATTTCCTGTTTTGCTCCCTAAGAATACCTACATCACAAAATTGTTTTAAATTTGCATGAGAAAATGTATCACTCAGGCTGTTACAAGGTTTTGTCTGAATTAAGAAGACAATTTTGGATTCACACTGTTTCTCTGTTGTGAAACGCATCCTGCAAGAATGCATACTTTGTAGAAAACTGAAGCAGAGAGCTATTAAACTAAATCAATCTCCCTACAGGTTATTCAGACAAGAACCACCTAGTGTTCCCTTTCGTACAATATTCATAGATCACATAGGCCCTTACTTTGTACTTTACAATGGCAAAAAAGTGAAAGTCTGGATTCTTTGCATAACTTGCCTTTGGTCGAGGGCTATTAATTTAAAAGTTTGTCTTGACATGACCTCAGGTGAGTTCATTAGAGCTTTACAGCTTCATTCATTTGAATATGGAGTGCCTGAATTATGTTTATCTGATCTTGGTTCATCCTTACTTGCAGGAGCTAACGTAATTACTGACTTTCTGAATGGTCCAGAAACCCAGAATTTTTGAAGAACAAGGAGTACGTCCATTAAAATTTGAGCAATATTTTTAAAGGCATCATCCTCTTGGGGGATTAGTAGAAGTATGTGTGAAGATGGTCCGCCAGTTGCTTCATTGCTCAATCAATAAAAATGTTCTTCAGTACAGAGATTTTGAGTTTGTGGTTTCACAAACTATTCACCTGGTTAATCGAAGGCCTATTGCTTTCTCGGAAGGTCTAAGAGATACCAGTGATGACCGTAATTCCAGACCCTATTACCCAGAGAAGTTAATACATGGCTTGGACTTAGTGTCTTTGAATCTTATTCCAGCCATGCAGCCGCTTCACACTAGCAATGATCCTGATTGGTCTTTAAACACTGACCCTATTGATACCATAAGAACCAGTTATGAGAAACTGAAGAAAGTGCGCTCACATATGATAGAAACCTACAATGCAGAATTTTTGAATAATTTGATGTCTCAGGCTGTCAATGATAAAAGTAGATATAAGCCGGTTACCCACAAAAAATTACAAGTAGGGGACATTGTACTGATAAAAGAAGAAGAATTGAAACTTGCAAACCTACTAATTTCCCATTGGCAGTTTGTTGTTAAAGACATTAAAACTACGTAATTGATGAAGTAACTGACGCTGTTCTGCTTAAAGGTAAAAACAGGGAGATGGTTCGACGCCACGTCACATCTTTAATCCCCATATTAACGCGCAATGAAATGTCACAATCAAATATTAAAACGTTGAAAGATCATATTTCTGTTAATATTACCGATCCCACGGCAAACCTAGGGGAAGATAAGCCCCAGAAAAAAGAGAGGCCCAAGAGGAAAGCTGCTGTGCAAAGCATGCAAAAGACTCGAGGTATGATCAGTGACATTTGAGGAACCTTTCAGGAACATAACTGTATATAGTTGGGTTTATTAACTGTACATAATAATTTTGCTCATTTCACAATTATATATATATATTTTCATAGTAATTTGGGATTAGTCCTACATTTACTAAGGATAGAAATGTAGAACCCAGGCCTGGATGTAAAAGAAAAGACTGAATTTTTCTAGTTTATTCCAGAGTTCTACATTTAACAAAAAATTAAATGTAGAACCCTTGGTGTGGAGTGTAACCAAATATCTTTATGCTTTTCGTATATTTCTGTTTGTATTGAGAAGTACATTATGTCTTTTTGTTTACTTTGGTGGTGGTTGGAACTATGGGCATTTGTTTAATGGTAATTTGTTTTATGGTAATAGGATAATTTGCGACTTTGTTTACTATGAGCCTGAATAGTTCTTGAAACTGACAGTTTGACAGTTAAATATCCACTCACTCTGCCTTTGAGTATTTATATTCAGCGGTGCAGAATCCAGGCCACAGGCAGATGCCAGTAGGACAGTTTTTCCAGCGGAGGAGAGTCAGGATTCCAGTCCAGAGACCAGCACAGAAAGCAGTCCGGAACGGAGTGGCACCAGACCTTTGAGATTTTCGACATTATTTTTTACCCTGGAGTTTTCAAGTGTCATGGAGCGATAAACTCCACCAAGGCCGAGCGATAGGATTTCATGTTCGGAGAGAGGCAACACAAGTAAC
>NC_061107.1:88382216-88384716 GCF_015104395.2 Macrobrachium nipponense
TATATGTGTGTGTGTGTGTGTGTGTGTGTGTGTGTGTGTGTGCATGTGTGTCTGTCTATGCTTAAGCGCGCGCTTTGAGGTGAATAGACAAATGAAACGGCAAAAATGCTCTTTAGCAAATTTCCATTTCCCACTAAATGATCTAATTTTACTCAATTTGCATAGAAACAACAATGAAAGATTGAAGGGGTTCTAAAAGAACACGAGAATGATGTAATTCCGGTAGTCTGTGTCATATTTATCTCTTAATCCTTCGTATCGATTGAGACTTAAGACTCGTTAATTATCATTTTAGTTTGAATAGTTTTAAAGTATTATTGTGCCAAATTTGATCTGCCGTTTAAAATGATAAATATTGATGATCACAAAGAGATAGATTGAAATTATGGACATAATTCATAAACCATTCAAATATTTCAGTAATAATTATATCGACAGCGAATACTGAAACAACACGATTAAATTCTCCGGCTCTACGCAAATCATTTTCTACCAGAGACATTCAGACGAGTCAGTAGCTAATCATTTCGCATCACACCGAACCCTGGTGATCTACGCTCCATAATCTCCGGACCACTTGTAATGCAGTCCAATCAGTTGATATAATCGTAATGATATTATTTTCTAGATTATCGATAATCACACCGCGGGGCAGAATGGACACTCTCCCATTCATTTACATCCGGGAGAAAAGCCTTTCCACGAATCCGAGTAAACATTAATATGATTTATGTGAAATGGTTAGGGATTCGTTTCATGAATTCGTAATAGATATATTCTCCTCCTCCTCCTCCTCATCTTGTCCTTCCCTCCTCCTCATCCACCTTCATATATCGCGCGAGCTTAAAGCTGAAAGTTTACGTCACTAAAGAAAATATTGATAAAGAGGGAACACCCAGATAATTATTCATACACACACAAAAATTATGTGTGTGTGTATATATATATATATATATATATATATATACATATATATATATATATAATATATATATATATATATATATATATATATATATATATATCTGACAAAGGTCACAGGAGAAATGAAAGAAAAGAATACTAAGTGCTTTCATGTTAATTCTAACACATTTTCGAGGTAGAATAAAAATAACACGAAAGCGCTTGGTACTCCTTTCTTATATTTTTCCCTAGGGCCTTATATGAATATGTTATCACACGCTATTTAGTGAAATATAAGCATATGTTTGAGATTATATACATATATTATATATATATATATATATCTATATATATATTATATATATACTATATATACATATACTATCTATATATATATATATATATATATATATATATATATATATATATATATATATATATATATATATATATATATATATATATATATATATATATACGTATATATATATATATATATATACATATACACACACACACACACACACACACACACAACATATATATATATATATATATATATATATATATATATATATATATAGATATATATATATATATTAATTATATATACTAGCAATTTACTAATCGTTACTAAAAGCATATTCATCCGCAGCTTCATATAAGTGACTCGCTATTGTTTTTAAACTATGTATGAGAAATTCGTAATGTATCTAAGTCTATGGACACAACTAACCCCGTTTCAAGGGCAGAGCCAGCTCCGTTTCAGGGAATCGCTTCTCACCCAACCCCCTTCGGAAGGGGGAGGTAGGATGAAACCCCATTATAAACCAAGGGCTGGGTAAAATTATCTTAAAATCATCGTAGTTGATTCTGCTTTTGCATATTTGTGCATGGTTTCTTAAATTTGAAAGCTCTGGACTAGAAAGCCTCATCCCTATGCGGTAACTAATGCCTATGTATGAGTCACATCGTACTTTGAGCAGTCGGCGAGTGCTTCCAACGTAAGTCTGTTCGTTGCACGAACAGCAAGTATACAAGTAAACTAGGCCAGACCGCATCAAAGTAGGCAATCTTTCTTTGTGCCGAAAGAATCCGCCTATGGTTTTTGGATTCCTCATGATGAATTTCACTTCAACTGCTGGGAAATGTTTGTTCATTATATTCCTCAAATGCGGTATAAATAAGGTATAATAAGTGTATGGAATGCTATCATAATATTTTAATTTAGAAGCTAGATGTACTGGAGCTGGTGGATGGAAGATTTTCTGTAGGGCCTTTCTGACATAACTAGAGAACAGGGCAGTTGGGTAACAATTGGTCCTAAAGAATTCCTGCAAGGAATTAATTTCATTATGAAACAAGCTCCAGTTGAAGTCAAGGCTATAGCTCTGTGAATTAGGGTTGCTAATGAATGAACGATGAAGTTTACGTTCAGGTAGACGGCGTCGGCATGGGCAACCCATTGAGCAGCACCTTTGCAGACATTTTTATGTTCAAGTTTGAACAGCAACTACTGGGCAATTATCCTGCCTCTTTTAAGCCGCTATTTTACCGTACATATGTGGACGACACATTCCTACTTTTTAGGGACCAT
>NC_061107.1:88389716-88392216 GCF_015104395.2 Macrobrachium nipponense
CGGAGTTCTGCCTTCGTCCATTCCACTATTCCTGCGCTGTATCTGATTACTGGCACTGCCCGAAGTGTTTATGGCTTTTATCATGTTTCCGGCGTTGAGTTTTGACTTGAGTATCGCCTTGAGTCTCTGCATATATCTTTCCTGATCGTGTCCTTCATCTCTTGGTGTTTTATTATCTCCGGCCTTCCATTATTCCCAGGTATTTGTATCCTGTCTCATCTATGTGTTTGATGTTTGCTCCCATCTGGTAGCTTTTATCCTTCAGTTCTCGTTACCTTTGCCTTTTTGTATGTTTGACTAAGGCGCATTTTTCTATTCCAAACTCCATTCTGATGTCCCCAGATACAATCCTTACAGTCTGGATTAGGGTATCTATTTCCTTGATGCTCTTACCATACAGCTTGATGTCGTCCATGAACATCAGATGGTTGATTTTAATTTGCTCTTTTCTTGAGTTGGTACCACCCGGCATCCATCTTCTGTAGGTACTTTTGGTCATTTTTGTCATTGAATCATGGCTACTACGAAGAGTAGTGGGGACAGTGAGTCGCCCTGGAAGATCCCTCTCCTAAGATTATTATTATTATTATTATTATTATTATTATTAGTTATTATTATTATTATCATTTTATTTATTATTATTATTATTATTATTCATGAGCGAACCCTATTATGTGGAAAGGAAAAAGCTCACCACAGGGGCCATTGACTTGAAATTCAAGCTTTCAAAGGTTATGGCAATTATTCTAAAGTTCTAACAGCCGGTTATTGGATATGCAAAGAGGAGATCAGTTATCAGAAAAATAGATAAATTACCAATCAATCAATCAATCAAAAAAAAATTTATGTAAACTGTTAAAATGCAAGTCGAATTGTATTGGTGCAGCAATGCACTTCATCTTCGTTTGAACTTCTGAAGTTCCAATTGCACGATATCCTTAGGGAGGGAGATGTTCCACGCCTAACGTGTAGGAATAAAGGACCATTTGGCCCGTTTTTTGCTGGACGAAAATCGAGCTATTAAATAAAAGGACAGGTGAAATGTAAGTAAGCCAAATCACCAGGTAAAAAATCATAATTCATTTTATCATGTTTCCGTCCCTTCGATGATTGTACCTTATTTTCGTTCAAGACGTTAATTTTGTCCACTAATAAACTATAATGAATCACTTTCATTTGCTTTATCCAAGAACACAACGACAACCTTGACGGAAAGTTAAAAATATAAGCATTCACCTCAAAATTGTCTTAAAACTCAGGTCACCTCAGGTGAATAGATGCTTGATTTTGTTTCCTTAACTTTCTGTTCAGTTTGATGATTTCAAAAGGGTCTTAAAAAAACTTCTGAAGAAGGGATTTTTGCCTTTTCAAGTTTAAAAAACTTTATTCTCGTGGAACGAAAAGGTTATCCATTATTTAAAACTTATTTTTATATTATTGAAAAACTAGGAAAATTTAATCAGTGGTCTTCAGGAAAGTAACTCTGAGCATCCTTCGACGTAATAATAATAATAATAATAATAATAATAATAATACATAATAATAATAATAATAAAATAATTATGAATAACATTGATAACTGATAATGGGTAACACTTATCATATAGTTTTGTGACATAAGGACGGTGGCAATTTGACTGAAAAGCAGATTACAAAATACTCTATTAAATAAAGCTATAAGTTTTTGGGAATATAGGCTATGATTAGCTAATTGTTATTACATATTCACTATTATTCAGATTGTCTGTACATACGACAACTAAGATTAGTGAAAACTGTCAGCCATCTTATCTTCAGATTTTGAGTTGAAAAGAATGCGATTATATATATATATATATATATATATATATATATATATATATATATATATATATATATATATATATATAGTATAGTATTTACTCGATCACTTGAAAAACTGTTCTGAGCATGATTTCAGTGAATAATGACATAAGCTCATTAATTAAACAGTGTTGCCTCTAAAGGAGATTTTTATTCAAAATTTTACGGCTACCAAACGAGGGGGGCAGAAAGTCCTTCACAAATGGTAACTTTTTTTAATAGAAATCTCAGTTAGATACCACCCTGTTTAGATAATATCCTGTTTCCATCTTAACGTGAGAGACTCTTTAAAAAAGATATCCTAAAATGAGTTAGTTGGTATTAAACAATAAACATGGAAATTAGAATGCTCATACACGCCGCTTTTAAAACCTTTAAAGTGAACCTGATAAAAAATGAAATGATATCAGTAGCATTATACTTTATAATGATGTTTCCGCTTACGTAATTATCCCTCAAATCCAACCCTTTAAAATTGTTATGATATTTGCAGGATTATTTATAATATTAGTTTGATATTCTTAATTTGTTACTTATAGTAGTTTTAATATTTGTAGGGTAATTAAATAATAGAAAAAGCTGATTAACTTAATGTAATTTATATAGTAATATCTGTCTTAAAGGAATATTATTTTATTGCCAAATAAGAAAATAATTC
>NC_061107.1:88399716-88402590 GCF_015104395.2 Macrobrachium nipponense
TTTTCTATAGCTGATCTTCTCTTACTGTATTTTTTAACGTTTTCTTTTTCTTCCCTCTGATGAACGCCATAATATTCTTTGGAAGCTTGATTTCAAGTCAATAATAAGCACAAACATAAAGACTAACACGAACTAAACACCAATATAATAATAATAATATAATAATATAATAAGAAGAAGAAGAAGAAGAAGAAGAAGAAGAAGAAAAGAAGAAGAAAAAGTAGAAGAAGAAGGAGAAAGGTCTAATATACAACATCAAATAATCTCATATGATAAATAATCATTATATGATACACAACCGGCTCTGCAATTTCTATAAACTTACGGTGAGCAGATGGAAGTAAAATCACGAGACGGTGGTCATTAAACGACCGCACAATAATCTAGTATTCACCGAGATCGCCATATTGAGAGATAAGGGATTGGCTCACTAAGTTGTTATACATCAGAATATAACTGGTACGTTCGATATTACAGTTTTATAGAGAATGAAGGAGGTGAGTAATAAAACATAATTTGTTTAGTAGCCAACAAGTAAATTATGTGCCGAAGATTCCTCGGCGTAGTCGAGTTTCCTGTACAGCCTCTACAGCGTATAATCAAGTCCACCGAAAATAGCTCTACTATCTTTCGGTGGTCGAGCTATAATGCTGTATGAGCTGCCGTTCACGAGCCTATAACCACGGCCCGGTGGTGGCCTGGTCTAATCGTTGCCAGAAGCACGATTATGACTAACTTTAACCCTCCCTAAATAAAATAAGAAAACTAATAAGACTAGAAGGTTCAAAATTTCGTATGTTTGATGAATGAAATGGTGGATGATCAACCTACCCATTTTCAGCCTTCGAGCCTCAGCAATAAATTTTTACGCCCTGAGGGCGGACAGAAAAATGTTCGGACAAAAAAAAAAGTGCGGACAGAAAAATTGTGGACGACGACAAAGTCGGCATAGCAGTTTTCGTTTCATTAAGCTAAAATGTATGATATATCACAGGTTTAAAATCTGCTATTCTTATATTATCATTATTGTAAGAAAATAACTTATTCGTATAGAACAAGCCCACCAAAGGCGCCACTGACCTGAAATGTAAGGGTAGAAGGAATACGGTGTTCATTAGAAAGCAGTAACAGAAGGTCATGGGAAATACAGAAAGAAGAGATCAGCCCACTAAAAATAAATAAATAAATTAACAAATAAATAATAGTCAATAAATATAAATAAGTGATTAAAATGTTTTTGGGTAGGAACGCATTGCACATTCCCTTGAACTTTTGAAGTTCCAATCGCACGTCGTCAGGGAGGTTATTTTAATGCGTTACCGAGTTTTCCATTTTGCCTTTGTCCAAGGAATATACTTTTTCGTGTTTTCTTTTTTTTCTTTTTTTACGCACCTGAGCGACTGACAACTGGCAAGCATGTCAAGCATAAAAATTTACATAATCATTTCATCAATACAATACTACTGTGAACTGGGCTCTCGCCAGGAGCAGACTAACACTGAGTGCACGAGGCTTGTTTGCTATACCAGAAGATAAATACTGACGTGACTTCCGCCCATGAAATAGACGTCAGTTCCAGTTTCCAGCCGCCATCTGCATCTGTAGTAGAACTCCTGCGTGGTTAAACGGGCTACAAAGAAATAAGCTTTTCTTTGATGTGAAAAATCCTGCATTTCTTGTTCCTTATATTCAACTCGCAAGGAAGACTAGGATATCTGGAAATTGGATATATATATATATATATATATATATATATATATAATATATATATATATATATATATATATATATGATATATATTCTATGAATCAGTTTAGAATTTGGCGACGATTCAACTAGCGGAAGGTCTACCTAAATTTTTTTATAAATAGAATCAAATCAGTCAATCGAATAAAAAGATAAAGTTTAGAGGTAAGAGCGATTATTCCGATTCAGTCAAGAGAATCAAAAAGATCAGTAAAGAGTATAGTAGACAATTTCAAATCAGTCATGAGAGTAAAAGATAAAGTATAGAGCAAAATAGTAGACTATTTCGAATCAGTCAAGAGAATAAAAGATAAAGTTTAAAGAGCAATAGTAGACGATTTCAGATCAATCAAGAGAATGAAAGATAAAGTTTAAAGAGTAATAGTGAACTATTTCAGATCAGTCAAGAGAAGATCAAGTTTAAAGAGTAATCGTAGACTATTTTGAATAATCAGGTAAAAGATAAAGTTTAAGAGTAATAGTAGATATTTCTAATGGGTCATAATAAAAGATAAAGTTTAAAGAGTAATTAGTAAGTATTTTCTAAAAAGTAAAATAAATAAAAGATAGTTTCGAAGGTACAGTAGACTATCGATCAGTCTAATAGATAAAAGAAAGTTTAAGGAGGTAATAGTAGACTATTTCGCTCATTGGCACATGCTGTTTCTTGCTTAATCGACTAATAAAGATAAAAAATGTCACTGAAATATAATAATAAAACTAAAAACAAAAAGCGGGAGAGAAAGCTGGACACATCTCATTGTAGTCTGGAAGAGAAAATTATGAAGATAACAAAAGGTGTGGTCTTCCTTAACGGAAGAAGTTTCTATTTTGTTTTTGGCTAATTGGCGGGGTTGGCGTTTTAATGTAGCAAGTTTTTCAAAGCAATTTTTCATTAACTGTTTCTCTTTACCCGGGAGGCTAAGGTGAAATTGCTCCTCTCTTCATTTAAATTTTGTTTATCGTTATTGTTTCTTTGTATATCTTAATATTTTTTCTTTTTATTATTATTGATGGTGAAAAGGAACGTTCTTTTGTCTTTTCTGTACAAGAGCAAACATTTGAATTCCTAGACATACAATGGCAGACTTAGATGCACTATCCACATACACTATCACACACAGACAC
>NC_061107.1:88403090-88408090 GCF_015104395.2 Macrobrachium nipponense
CGAATGCGCATATTATCGCGTTCGTGTTTGTACAGTTTTTTTTCTAATCAGTATGTATTTGTATGGAATATTAATTCATTCCCCGTATTTAGGATTGGTTATAAATATAAAATAACAATTCCGTCTGTAATTTTTTTGATTTTTCAACCTCTTTCAAACTCTGTATAAATAAATAAACAAAATTGAAATGTGTACCTTTGTCCTTGTGTTCGCACCTAGATTATGACTCAAATTCTATGAAAAATAAAATTTCACGTTGGCGTGAAGTCAGCTGGGCAATAATGGCGATAAGGTTCTCGTTTCTTCATATTGTGTGTGTGTGTGCGTGATTCATCATCAGATAACATTGACCTCGGATTAGGTTTATTGGGGGAGATATCACATGTGGATGAAGTCAGTCGCCAAATATCCTTTTATCATGATACTCTGAATATCTAAGCAGCTGTGTGATATATATAAAACAAAATGTAACGGCTGAGAGAGAGAGACTGAGAGGGAGGGAGGGAAGGAGGGAGGGAGGGAGGGAGGGAGGGAGGAGAGAGAGTATATATCGCAATATGCTATATAAATTTAGAGATTTTATAGGAGAGGATGAGGTAAACGTCCCGGTTACTTTGAAAACAATTAAAGGGACCATGGAGGTCGCAAACAAAAAACAGTGAACTGAGTCTATTTTTGGGTCAGGGTGGGGTCAAGTTTTATTCCCGTAGAATTACGTGACATACACAGGGGTAGAAAAGTGGAGTCAATTTGGGGTGGGGGTTGAAATGTTGGTTTTTATTCCCTGAGAGTTATGTGACGTCACAGGGGGTAGGAAAGGTGGAGTCAATTTGGGGTCAGGGGTTTGAAAGATGGTTTTATTCCCAGAGAGTTATGTGACGTCACAGGGTAGAATAGTGGAGTCAATTTGGGGTGAGGGGTTGAAATAATTGGTTTTTATTACCGGAGAGTTACGTGAACGTCCACAGGGGTGGAGGAAAGGTGGAGTCAATTTGGGTCGGGGGTTGAAAGAATGGTTTTATTCCCAGAGAGTTACGTGACGTCACAGTGGTAGAATAGTGGAGTCAATTTGGGGTGAGGGGTTGAAATGTTGGTTTTTATTACCGGAGAGTTACGTGACGTCACAGGGGGTAGGAAAGGTGGAGTCAATTTGGGGTCAGGGGTTGAAAGAATGGTTTTATTCCCAGAGAGTTACGTGACGTTCACAGGGGTAGGAAAGGTGGAGTCAATTTGGGGTCAGGGTTGAAAGAATGGTTTTAATTCTTTTTTCCCAGAGAGTTTCCGTGACGTCACAGGGTAGAATAGTGGAGTCAATTTGGGGTGAGGGGTTGAAATGTCGGTTTTTAATTACCGGAGAGTTTTACGTGACGTCACATGTGGGGTAGAAAGGTGGAGTCCAATTTGGGGTCAGGGTTGAAAGAAATGGTTTTTTTTTTATTCCCAGAGAGTTACGTGACGTCACAGGGGGTAGGAAAGGTGGAGTCAATTTGGGGGTCAGGGGTTGAAAGAATGGTTTTTTATTCCCAGAGAGTTACGTGACGTCACAGGGTAGAATAGTGGAGTCAATTTGGGGTGAGGGCTTGAAATGTTGGGTTTTTATTCCTTATAGTTATGTGACGTCACAGGTAGAAAGTGGAGTCGATTTGGGTTAGGGGAGGCCACGCCCCCCTAATATGAGCTCATGTACGTACATGAGCTTGTAAGACAAATGGAGTCAATTTGGGGTCAGGGGTGGCCACGCCCCCCAGAATAGTGGAGGGTTGAAAGGATGGTTTTATTCCCTTATAGTTATGTGACGTCACAGGGGTAGAAAAGTGGAGTCAATTTGGGGTTAGGGGAGGCCACGCCCCCCCTAATATGAGCTCATGTACGTACATGAGCTTGTAAGACAAATGGAGTCAATTATGAGCTCATGTACGTACATGAACTTATCATACATATGGAGTCAATTATGAGCTCATGTACGTACATGAGCTTATAATACAAATGGAGTCAATTTGGGGTCAGGGGTGGCCACGCCCCCCAGAATAGTGGAGGGTTGAAAAGATGGTTTTATTTTTTCCCTTATAGATGTGACGTCACAGGAGTAGAAAAGTGGAGTCGATTGGGGTTTAGGGGAGGCCACGCCCCCCTAATATGAGCTCATGTACGTACATGAGCTTGTAAGACAAATGGAGTCAATTATGAGCTCATGTACGTACATGAACTTATCATACATATGGAGTCAATTATGAGCTCATGTACGTACATGAGCTTATAATACAAATGGAGTCAATTTGGGGTCAGGGGTGGCCACGCCCCCCAGAATAGTGGAGTCTATATGGGGTCAGGGTGGCCACACCCCCCCAGACAAGTGGAGTCTATATGGGGTCAGGGTGGCCACACCCCTTTTGGGGGTTTTGGGGGTTGTCCCGCCCCTTTTAGGCCTCACGTACGTACATGAGCCAATCAGGAGGGGGGAGGGGGGTAGCCACACGACCCCTTGGGGGGTGGGGGGCGGGGGCGGGGGGCGGGGCTAGAAAAGTGGAGTCTATATGGGTCTTTTCCTCTACTATATACAAAGAAACAATAACGATAAACAAAATTTAAATGAAGAGAGGAGCAATTCCACCTTAGCCTCCCGGGTAAAGAGAACAGTTATGAAAAATTGCTTTGAAAACTTGCTACATTAACGCCAACCCCGCCATAGCAAAATAGAAACTTCTTCCGTTAAGGAAGACCAACACCTTTTGTTATCTTCATAATTTCTCTTCCAGACTACAATGAGATGTGTCCAGCTTTCTCTCCCGCTTTTTGTTTTTATTATTATTATATTTCAGTGACATTTTTATCTTTATTAGTCGATTAAGCAAGAAACAGCATGTGCCAATGAGCGAAATAGTCTACTATTACCTCCTTAAACTTTATCTTTTATTCTATAGACTGATTCGAAATAGTCTACTAATACCTCTTTAAACTTTATCTTTTATTATCTTGACTATTTTAGAAATAGTCTACTATTACTCTTTAAACTTTATCTTTTATCCCTTGACTGATTCAAAATAGTCTACGATTACTCTTTAAACTTGATCTTTTATTCTCTTGACTGATCTGAAATAGTCTACTATTACTCTTTAAACTTTATCTTTCATTCTCTTGATTGATCTGAAATAGTCTACTATTGCTCTTTAAACTTTATCTTTTATTCTCTTGACTGATTCGAAATAGTCTACTATTTTGCTCTATACTTTATCTTTTACTCTCATGACTGATTTGAAATTGTCTACTATTACTCTTTAAACTTTATCTTTTATTCTCTTGACTGAATCGGAATAATCTGCTCTTACCTCTAAACTTTATCTTTTATTCGATTGACTGATTTGATTCTATTTATAAAATTTAGGTAGACCTTCCGCTAGTTGAATCGTCGCCAAATTCTAAAACTGATTCATAGAATATATATAATATATATATATATATATATATATATAGATATATATATATATATGTATGTATCTAATAATATATATCATATATATATATATATATATATATATATATATATATATTATATATATATATCAATTTCCAGATATCCTAGTCTTCCTTGCGAGTTGAATATAAGGAACAAGAAAATGCAGGATTTTTTCACATCAAAGAAAAGCTTATTTCTTTGTAGCCCGAGTTCTACTACAGATGCAGATGGCGGCTGGAAACTGGAACTGACGTCTATTTCATGGGCGGAGTCACGTCAGTATTTATCTTCTGGTATAGCAACAAGCCTCGTGCACTCAGTGTTAGTCTGCTCCTGGCGAGAGCCCAGTTCACAAGTATAGTATTGATGAAATGATTATGTAAATTTTATGCTTGACATGCTTGCCAGTTGTCAGTCGCCTCAGGTGCGTAAAAAAAGAAAAAAAAACACGAAAAAGTATATTCCTTGGACAAAGGCAAAATGGAAAACTCGGTAACGCATTAAAATAACCTCCCTGACGACGTGCGATTGGAACTTCAAAAGTTCAAGGGAATGTGCAATGCGTTCCTACCCAAAAACATTTTAATCACTTATTTATATTTATTGACTTATTTATTTATTTGTTAATTTATTTATTTTTTTAGTGGCTGATCTCTTCTTCTTTCTGTATTTCCCATGACCTTCTGTTACTGCTTTCTAATGAACACCGTATTCCTTCTACCCTTACATTTCAGGTCAGTGGCGCCTTTGGTGGGCTTGTTCCATACGAATAAGTTATTTTCTTACAATAATGGTAATATAAGAATAGCAGATTTTAAACCTGTGATATATCATACATTTTAGCTTAATGAAACGAAAACTGCTATGCCGACTTTGTCCGTCCGTCCACACTTTTTCTGTCCGCACTTTTTTTTTTGTCCGCAATTTTTCTGTCCGCCCTCAGGGCGTAAAAATTGCTGAGGCTCGAAGGCTGAAAATGGGTAGGTTGATCATCCACCTTTCATTCATCAAACATACGAAATTTGAACCTCCTAACCTCATTAGTTCTTATTTTATTTAGGGTTAAAGTTAGTCATAATCGTGCTTCTGGCAACGATTAGACCAGGCCACCACCGGGCCTTGGTTATAGGTTCGTGGACGGCCGCTCATACAGCATTATAGCTCAACCACCGAAAGATAGTAGAGCTATTTTCGGTGGACTTGATTATACGCTGTAGCGGCTGTACAGGAAACTCGACTACGCCGAGGAATCTTCGGCACATAATTTACTTGTTGGCTACTAAACAAATTATGTTTTATTACTCACCTCCTTCATTCTCTATAAAACTGTAATATCGAACGTACCAGTTAAATTCTGATGTATAACAACTTAGTGAGCCAATCCCTTATCTCTCAAATATGGCGATCTCTTGATTACTAGATTATTGTGCGGTCGTTTAATGACCACCGTCTCGTGATTTTACTTCCATCTGCTCACCGTAAGTTTATAGAAATTGCAGAGCCGGTTGTGTATCATATAATGATTATTTATCATATGAGATTATTT
>NC_061107.1:88425590-88435590 GCF_015104395.2 Macrobrachium nipponense
AAATATAGGTAGATCCCAGGGATTGCTATGATAAACGTAAGGGTGGACGAGGCAACATTCAATTTTACAAGAAGATTATAATGGTCGTGCAAAAGGACACATGCATGACGAAATCAACAAGCCCCTATGAAAGGCCAAGTGCCACATTACGCTACTTAGCGACTGACTGTTCTTATCAAGATATAATATTGAGTGTGGCCATATCGCCCTAAGCTCTTGGAGGAGTCATGCTGGAGACATGTTAAGCTATTTGGACAACACTCTACAAAGACTACATAATAAAGATAAATAAAATTCATGTTTACATATTTGTATCTTTGATAAAAAATAAACTAGCTTTTAGAAACTCAAAATAATTGACTCTTCTACATACATACCAAACAGTTTGTAGTGTACAAAATTAGTATAGGAAATTATAAAAGTGACAAGGTAATAAATCTTTGTGTAACCAGTCATTAAGCTACACTATTTCGCAATCAGCACCAAGTACCATTTAGGAGCTTTTTAGCAATGTCGTTGAGAAATATCCTCTTTTTATTTTCTTATTTTTCTTTTACTTTGGAATATAACTGATTAAACGTCCTGAACAAGGCACCTATTTTTTCGAGAGAGAGATTTCTTTACGTATTGTGTAATATACATTAATATTGAACTATATATATATATATATATATATATATATATATATATATATATATATATATATAGTATATATATATATATATATATTACGTAATTTGGTGCTTTGAAACCTTGTCGTTACTCCAGGATCTAGAACGCTACCGTCCTTCAGTCTCCAACATCACTGTGGTGAATGAAAGTTTTATGTAAATTTAATTTTTTTGTTTTTTTGCATCCTCAAGGTAAATTGCAATTATACAAATTTTACAAAATTCAGTATGTAAGAAATTAGAAAGATATGTATATATATGTCTAAGGGACGAAACGTCTCATGAACCACTACCTGATTTCTTAGATGCCTCTACTTTCCTTGATTCTTTCCGATATTTATATTCTTGTTCACCATTTCTTTCGTTGCATCAGGAAGCTTTTTCTTTAGTTTCTCAATATCGATTGATAAGCAGCATTTCTTGTGTGTTTGTTAGAATATTCTTTATTTCTAATATTCCACAGACATTGCTACGACTTATAAATCTCGAAGAACCCCGTCCAGAACTCTTGATCTATCGAAAGTCTGACATGTTGTACGATATCCTCTTCTGTGCCGTTTATTGGTAAATGAACCTCCTAGTTCATCAAGCCTAGTCGAAGACACCACTCACGGTCAAACTATCAGTTCTGTACGACTTAATCTGAAAAACCACTATTTGACTGTCGTGTCGGACCGTGAGTTGCTCATTCAAACCTCAACTGTCAGGTTTGTCGATCCGCTTGACTGCCGGGCTTGATCAGATCTGACTTGACTAAAAATCACCGCCCCACTCTTAAACATTCAAACTTGCTTAAAACACCGCCCATTTCGATCGGGCATGACAAAATCCACATCTGACGTGAGGGGTCCGGCCTAAATTACGAACCTTTACAGAACTGACTGTTTTAGTGACGGTTCTTTTGTCCTGATCTCATTCATCTCATGTGCTTTTGTTGTGTTTATAAACTGGGATTTTAATAAGGTTGGTTCCTTCTCTTTGGTAGGAATATTTCAATAGTACCATGGTTAACTGGGGAAGTCACATATTAGCACACACATACGTGTCATACAGCCAAAGTGAGAAATTGTCATCTTAAAAGAACAGTGAGTTTAAGACTTCACAAATAAATGGAGACTTTTTGGGGTAATGAATGATATTGGGAAGAATCCCATTTATAACTTGGGCGTGCTAAAATGTTTTAGGAAGAAATATTCGTTTATCGTTACGTTTCTTGTAATACTTATCGCATTTTGTTTCCTTATCTACCATGTCTTTATTTTGATGTTTGTTAGCTGTACATAATAAACTATTTGGGGTAAGATTAGGCTTAGATTTCCACACCATAAAAAAGTTAGGTGCGGGGGTTTGTTTGTTAGAGAGAGAGAGAGAGAGAGAGAGAGAGAGAGAGAGAGAGAGAGAGAGAGAGCGATTTTTCCGAAGTGCAAACGAGGTTGTATTGGGTGTTCTTCCATACAACACAGATATAAATATATATATATATATATATATATATATATATATATGTGTGTGTGTGTGTGTGTGTGTGTGTGTGTGTATGTATATATTTCACACACACATACGCATACACACGCATACAAAGACACATACACACACACACACACATATATATATATATATAGATATATATATATATATATATATATATATAATATATATATGTGTGTGTGTGTGTGTGTGTGTGTGTGTGTGTTTGTGTGTGTATATAGTATAAATTTCTCTCCTCCTGAGGGCTAAGACAATCTAGTTTCTGATGTTTAGTGAGAATCACGAGTAAAACATTGTTAAATATGAAAGCTATTCAATTGCATTATTTACTACGCTCCTTTCGTAGTGTCGGTCCAAAGAAAATGGTATCTTTACATAGATCTTCGTTTCAGAATTGAATGTAGAATTTATGCCAAAGGCCAAGCTCTGAGACCAATGAGGTCATTCAGCGCCGAAACGGAAATTTTCAGTAAACGTTTGAAGGGTGCAACAGGACAAACACCAGGCAGTTGCACTATGAGTCAGCTGTTAGGAGGTGTAAAGTAAGATGAACGAAAGAGAATATGAAAGGAGGTACAGTAAAAGGAACGAAAAGGCGTTGCAGATAGTTGCCGAAGTCACTGTGCACAAACCGTAGGTAATACCTATATACATACAGTGCACCAAATGATGTGCACTGGCTGCACTAGCCCCTTACGGCGCTGATTGATCTTTGTTTCGTCTACCTGGCTCCCATTTTCTCTCTCTCTCTCTCTCTCTCTCTCTCTCTCTCTCTCTCTCTCTCTCTCTCCCTTTGATAGAGCCGTGGCTTTCTTCCGACTAAAATGACCTCTGTCACAGTCGCCATTCATCCCATGAGCGAAATCGCCGAGCTCTGAAACTGCTAAAGGCTTTCCAGAAGAATAAATATTGCATCAACAACTCCAACTCTTTTCCTTTTCAGACCCTAAAGAGATTTTCGACCTGAAATGAGATCGTAGCTTTGAATTGTATTTTCGAGAGAATTCTCGGCGTTGATATTTTTCGCGAATATATTCTGCTTGCATAACAAAACTGGAGGCAAACTTTAAAATAAAAGCATATTCTCTCTCTCTCTCTCTCTCTCTCTCTCTCTCTCTCTCTCTCTCTCTCTCTCTCTCTCTCTCCTCGAAGCAAGGTGCCATTATGTTAATACGACTGTGAATGCTGCTGCTTGAGCTGTACTTGCATAATCAGAAATTTCTCAGAATCCGAGTTTTTTTTTTATTTCCATAAACGTATATGGAAATATAAATAATAATTTAGATTATATATATATATATATATATATATATATGTGTGTGTGTGTGGGTGTGTGTGTGTGTGTGTATCAATCTATCTATCTATATATATATATATATATATATATATATATATATATATATATATATATATATATATATATAATATATATATATATATATCCATCATTATGTCATTAGAGTCCTCCAGATTTATCAGAGAATGAATTATCTCGACTAAAATATAAAATGAAGAACTTTCCTTTCGTATGGCAACCACGCCGAAGCGCTGTTTCGAAATGAATTTTCGCCAGAAGGGCTGATAGCCTATCTATTTACTCCACATACAGTTACAAATACCATAATGACTCCCCTGACTTCGTTAGAGATGGCATGTACGTTAGGCGTCATCATTCCGCGTTATTTGGCGTAATTTCCTGCGTTATTTTTCCTCCTATAACGAGAGTGAGCGAGAGATCAATAGAACACTCGAAGCGGATAGCAAATTCCCAAGTATTGCACCAGCCCCTGTTTTTTTTTTTTTTTTTTTTTTTTTCATGGCCCCTAGGGTTAGGTTAGGTTGGGTTAAGTTAGCTCAGTTTTATGGTATAATAAGCGAAATGTTTGGGTGTCGGAAACATAATAAGATTATTTTCAAGAAGATTCTATGGTTAGATTTTAAGTTATGGGGTCGAGATTTTTTCAGGAAGGGTCTTGATACATGGTTACAGTTACAGGTAACGTCGAGTCCTCGCCCAAAGTCTCGAATTATTTACGTTTTGATCTCACGTTAATGTTGCTTTGGCCTCGAGAGACAGACAGACAGAGAAAGAGGTCTTTGCCTCAGTGTGTACACAACCAATGACTTATTACCTTCTAAAAGATGACGGCGTATAAAAAACTTCAAATGAAATATATTCACGCTAAGCTGACAGAGCAATAGCAAGTTCTTGTAAAGCCAAGATTAATGCTGCCGAACTTTTACGGAGGAAAAAGAAAACTACAAAGCTCATAAATTCATGCAGATTATGACTTCTAGGACCACGGGAAACGTCATGAATGTTGGATTAATGTTTCTCACTTTTTTTTTCTAATTTTGTTTTATATACGACTGTTTCCATCACAAAGGCTGAAATGTCAAGATACCTTCTGGGAAATGCAAAGAAATGAGTTTATGCTCATATACATACATAAACGCACACACACACACACACACACACACACACATATATATATATATATATATATATATATATATATATATATATATATATATATATATATACACATATATAAGTATAGTATGTATACACGCATATATATATATAATATATATGTGTGTGTGTGTGTGTGTGTGTGTGTGAGTGGTGAATGTGTGTGTGTGGTGTGTGTGTGTGTGTTTTCAAATTCATTGCTATACTAACAAATGTAAATATATATATAATTTATTTGTAGTTATACATAAATATGTGTGTATATATACATATACATATATATAGATATATATATATATATCTATATATATTATATAAAAAATAATATATATATATAAATATATATATATACATATATATACATATATATATATGTATATATATATATATATATATATATATGTATATATATAATATATAAAGGCATACACCAGGGTCCATAAAACACATCAACAAGGCCACACTTTATTCAAACGAAACACGTTATTATTAAAAACTTTTAAAATTAACATTATTTAAAAAGGTTACAGTAAAAAAGACCCAGTGCTCACCAAACTATTCAGAGGAGGAGAAGAACGAATGACCAAGATTTGACACCAACCTACGACTTCAGTTATGCGAGATAAAGAGGAGAGGCGGAAACGTTAGATGTAAAAGAAGGAACAAGCCGTTTTGATGTTTAGTAATGCTCCAAGGGTAGGTAAGTAATCACTATGGCTCGTACCACCAATAATGGAGAAATGCTTCTTGTTGACTTCAATTTTACATATAGAGGCATGGTTTTTTATATTAGAAAATTCGGGTTTACTCAGTTTCTGGCCCGTTCTATAACTGTATCCCATATGGCTACAATATCTCAACTGCAGTAACCTGAGACAAGATCCAACATAAATACCGGGGCATCCCGGGCACTTGAATTTATAAATAATGTTGGACCTCATGAAGGTCTGCAGCTTGTCCTTGTAGTTAAAGAATACGCCAATCTTGAGTGGATTGATTGGAATTAATTGAATATTAAGGCATCCAAATTCATGTTCAATTATTTGTTTAATTTTGGTTGCAAATTTGTTGTCCGAAATAAACGGGATTGTGGCAAATATATTTTTCTTTGGGACATTATAAGAGGGTGTCGGTGGCGAGAAGCGTTGTGACAACAGACTGTTAATTACTTTAAAAACCAAGTTTTTTGGATAAGAATTCTGTGAAAAAATTTATTCAAAACAAAATCTCATTATGAAAAAGAGACCAACTCGAAGAATATCGAAGAGCCCTATAAACTAGAGTATATATGGAGTTTAGTTTAAAATTCTTAAAGCATGAGCTATAGAAGTTATTAGCAAGTCCAGTGTATGTCTTTTTCCGATACACAGATGTTGTAGAATCACCATTATCTCTGCTTACATTAATATCCAGAAAGGGTAGACAATTGTCGTTTTCTTTTTGCATGGTAAACTTTAAATTTCGATGTTGATTATTGATATGTTCCAAAAATATCTCACTTTGCCAAGGCTCCTTGAATAATATAAAAGTGCCATCAACATATCGTCTATAATAGACAGGTTTACATATATGTGGACAATTAGTTAAAAAGTTTTCTTCTAAAAAAGACATAAAAATATTGGCGAACACAGGCCCCAATGGGGAGCCCATGGCAACTCCATCGACCTGCGAAAAGAGTTGACCATTAAAAACAAACATTGAGTCTTGCACAGCAAGCTCAAGAAGCGTCTTAAAAAGTTGTCTATTAAAACCATACCATGAAACACTGTGTGATCGTCATAAAAAATCTTGTCTAAAATAATGCTGATGGTTTCATTCAGAGGCACATTTGTGAAAAGAGATTCTACATCGAAGCTTGTCATGTGTAGATCACCATCTTGTAAGACTATTTCTTTCTGTAATTCATATCTCCATTTTTAAGTGAAAATTCGTTGTAAGCAAATTCACTGAGTAATGAGACAAGGTATTTAGATATTGCATAAGAAGGGCTGTTATAGGCTGCCATAATGGGTCTAATAGGAACTCCTTCCTTATGTACCTTAGGGAGTCCATATAATATACTAAAAGAAGAACCTGTCACAAATAGTTTCTGGTACGTAATTTCATCTAAAATACCTTCATTTTTTTATTTTCTCAAAAATCTATTAATTTTGTCTTCTCTTTTGTAAATGTCCAAAAAATTTGGTTAACCATGCGATCGAAATTTAGTGTTATCAGTTGAGATATTGTAGCCATATGGGATACAGTTATAGAACGGGCCAGAAACTGAGTAAACCCGAATTTTCTAATATAAAGAACCATGCCTCTATATGTAAAATTGAAGTCATCAAGAAGCATTTCTCCATATTGGTGGGGTACGAGCCATAGTGATTACTTAACTACCCTGGAGTCATTATACATCAAACGTCTTGTTCATTCTTTAAACTCTAACGTTTCCGCTTCTCCTCTTTATCTCGCATAACTGAAGTCGTAGGTTGGTGTCAAATCTTGGTCATTCGTTCTTCTCCTTCTCTTCTGAATAGTTTGGTGAGCACTGGGTCTTTTTTACTGTAACCTATTTAAATAATGTTAATTTTTAAAGTTTTTAATAATAACCTTTTTTTTCTCTTAATATTTTTTTAATGTTTTTTGTAAATTTTAATGATTTTTATGTTATATTTACAGATTGAAAATGCACATAGAACATGTGCGAAACGTTTCGTTTGAATAAACTGTGGCCTTGTTGATGTGTTTTATGGACCCTGCTGTATGCCTTTTCATATCTTCACCTGGAATCCGTATATATATATATATATATATATATATATATATATATATATATATATATATATATATATATATACATATATATATATATATATATATATATATATATATATATATATATATATATATATATATACAAGTCATATCACATTAGGTAAAAGCTTCCACTGACGTCCTGGATTTGAATGGCTTCTTGGGTTCGCGCCTTGGACCAGGCAAATCTATTATCGTGTATAAAATTCCCCTTCGGTTAAGCATATATGAAAATATATTAATTCCGAGGTAGAGCGAATTAGATATTAAAGGTCATTGTAGCTCGATGTATATATATATATATATATATATATATATATATATATATATATATATATATATATTATATAATGTATCTATTATATATATATATATATATATATATATATATATATATATATATATATAGTATTATATATATATATATATATATATATATATATATATATATGTATGTATATATATATATATATATGTGTGTGTGTGTGTGTGTGTGTTCGTGTGTGTGTGTGTATTTATATGTATTTTCAATTCAACTGATACTGACAAATGTTCTGTTCCCGTGAATCTAATATCGTTGCTGCGAAATATACTTGATGAATGATAGGTGTTAGTTATAAATATATTCATTAGTACTTCTCGTAAGCCCTGTATGTATTTCTATTTACCTTATTTTATTTTCTGGATGTAAAATCTTTTAGATGTAGCAACTCCTGCATGTAGAATCTCCCGACATCGACCAATTAGTGTACCAACTAACGAAAATCATTGAACATTTTGGAGTAAAATTTACCAGAATGCCTTCTATTATGTGCTGTTGTAAACAAATAATAATAATTTCATCCAACGGAGATCAGCCAGAAAAGTTAAAATGTCGCATTTATAAAGGGCATAAAGAGAAAGGTATTGACAAAGGTTAGTTATTTGATTGCTGTTCTTTTATTCAGTCTTATTTTGAAAACTAAGAAACAATTGTTCAGTCTTATTTCAAAAACTAAGAAATAACGTTTCATTGATTGAAAAGAAAAATGTACACCTGTAGTCAATGATATCACATCAAAATACCTAGGTCTGCCGGAGAAGATTTTCTGGTCTGTGGCAAGTGGTCTCTCCTAGTCGTTTTGAAGTTAGTTGGTATAAACAGAGATTAAAATCTAATTAGTGTCTTCGAATTGAGAGAGAGAAGAAACTAATATGAGCTGATATGACATGCAAGCACTAAACCTGACTGCTTTGCAATGCATTGTGCTATTTATAAGAATACGATATCATCAGAGTTCATATAACAAGAAATATTGCATCAAGAATAAGAGAGATAAGGCCTCATGGGAACATTAGGCTCTGCTGTTAATGTCTTGGCAATTATTAGAACGAGAATAGATATTTCACACCTTGTAGATCTCCCATGACAGAGATAACGGTATAAAGATTTAATTGATACTCTAGCAAGTCTAATGGGACACAAAGAGAGCAATTGCCCCTTGATTGATTGATATCTGGGTAATAAAGATTGCATGTCGCTCCCTAAAGGGTAGACTAGGATCAAGTCCATGAACATTTTTTAACATAACAGACAAAGGTTGTTTGAAGGTTCTCAATATTCCTTTTAACAGGGATACTGGCGTAAGGCATTACGTCATTTCAGGGCCTGATTGCCTGCGAGCATCGGCCAGTCCATATTCCAGTCTCATTTTCTTTCAACAGAACGCCTGCATCAGTCCTTTCCCTGACTTTAACAATATTCAGTTCATATAATTACTAAGCAATCTTGAAGACAGAACACACCCATTTCTCTTCCCCATTTTTACCAGAATGGTTACTCTCTCATCTAAAAGATAATTATCACTGTTACATTCACACCTGAACTGCTGCATTGTGGACTTCCATATCACTAGCTCTCTCTCTCTCTCTCTCTCTCTCTCTCTCTCTCTCTTCCCTCTCCTCATCATCTCTCTTCCTCTCTCGTCTCTCTCTCTCTCTCTCTCCACACCCACACTGTTCTATTAAAGTTAGATAAAGTAATAACAACTCTTGACGTAGGTTACCCAGATTTGATATCAATTCTGACGGCAGCACACAAATGAAATACCATTTATTCAACACAGCCTGCTCTATGTTTCTCCACATACTATCAAAGATAAGTACCATTATATCCTTAATATAAACTACTACAAAATTTAATGATACTTCTGTGGTCAAGTAAGGTACCGTTCGTTTACCAGTAGCTTCAGAGAACTGAAAACAAAAACAGTAATCTTTTTGTTCCTTTTGGTAAGAAAGATAAGTGCCATGATGTATTTACAAAAACAAAACATTGATAAAACTAATGATACCCCTTGGCAATTAGGATACTTTGCATTTGTCAGTAGCTTTAGAGAATTGAAAACAAATACAATAATCTGTTTATTTCTCTCGGTCACAAAGATAAGTGGCATGACATATTTAGAAGAAATTTAAAATCTAATGATACCTCTGCGGTAATTAGGATTCCTTCCATTGGTCAGTAGCTTTAGAGAACTGCAAACAAAAACAATAATCCGCTTATTTCACTTAGTCACAAAGATAAGTG
>NC_061107.1:88443090-88453090 GCF_015104395.2 Macrobrachium nipponense
GAGGAGTAGAGGATCCATCTCAGATTAATTAAGAATGAGGAAAGGTCGCGGTGACTAATTTTTGGGGAAAATACCCCCTGAATGTCGAATGACTTCTAAATCTTTGCTTCATAGTTATAGGGTACTGTCACTGATAAATTTTGGGAGGCAAAATGACATGGTAACTTAAAGAAATACTATTTATATCCTTTGAAATCTAGACTTATCAAACTGATTACAAAACAACGTATCGTTATCAACTTTCCAGCCGTGTGTCCATCAGAATTTTTCTTGCCCATCAGTAACTCAGATTATGCTTGCATTGGAATACTTATATAGGTACTTGTGTACTTGTACACCTACGTTATGTTAAACCACAGTTCGCACTTGTGCGTTTTTAGCGTTTATGTTTCTCTATGGTAATTTATCATTATAAATTATCATTCTCTCCTGATTATTCTCTGTTGTTATTGATATTGTATGGCATACGAAAATTTACGAATCGTTCCTCGTCTACAACACATCAAGCCAAGATCCAAAATATAATTCATGGGAAATGTTATTTAGGCATTTGTTTAAGACTGTGGTCGTGTTGTTGTTTGGGCTACCACAAACATTTCAGTCCAGTGGTGCCACCATGTGCCAATTACGTTTATAAATCTTCGATGTGTTCATGATTTTTGTTTAGCACACTAGTCTGAGAGATTTCATTTAGTTTCGGTAAATTACAGCGATGTCCAAGTTCGTATACGTCGTGAAAATTATGTATTCAACTTCTCTTGGCAATTATATCCAGATTCCGACACTCTAAAACTGGTCGAAAAGCCCTTATTTACCAGCTCTGACCTTAAATCGAATATGAAAATCTGCGTTCTTTTTATTCTAACCACATAAAAAACTTTACTAGTTATATATCCTAAGAAGAAAATAATAAAATAATAATAATAATAATAATAATATAATAATAATAATAATAATAATAATAATAACAATAATAATAATATAATAATAATAATAATAAATACCCCTGAAAAGGAACCTGGAAAAACTAGATGCTGAAGTAGCTCCAGGACTCTTGCAGGGGAGTGTGCTACTAGAAATAGCGCACGTGGTGAAAAAAGTGATGGACTCCTAAGGAGGCAGGTTGCAACCCGGAAACCCACACTATAAAAACCACCACCCCCCGTCCTAATAGACTGGCTGTAATCGACCAATAATAATAATAATAATAATAATAATAATAATAATAATAATAATATAGGGGAAAACTCCATCGCGAGAATATATATATAATGTTCTCAAGGGTCCACAATAAATAAAGTGTTAAGAGTCCGTGTATAATTTTTTAAGACTTTACAGGGAAGGGTTCGAAAGCTTTTGTAAAGTCTTAAAAATTATACACGGACTCTTAACACTTTGTATTATTGCAGACCCTTTAGAACAATAATAATAATAATAATAATAATAATGTTTCATAACCGCATGAGTCGCCTTGAACGGTAAAGGAATCAACAATAGCGCAAATATAAATATTTATTTTAAATACACATTTACGCTTGCACCATTGTGGATTTCTTCACCAATAATAATAATAATAATAATAATAATAATAATAATAATAATAATAATAATAATAATAATAATAATTAAAGAATCCTCATAGTAGCACAAGCCTTCAAATAGATAAACAAATCTACAGTTTACATATATCTAAATATCTAATTTACATAATCTAAATTTAAAACATTAAGGATAGCTTTCGGGAATCTGTTCGGTTCCCCTTATCAATAATGGGAACGTACAGATTCCCGAAAGCTATCCTTAAAATCTTAAATTAAATATATGTACATTTACATAACTGTGGTTTGGTTTGTTTCTCCAATATAATAATAATAATAATAATAATAATAATAATAATAACACCCCCAAACAGAGCAGGAGGCTGGCAGACCAAGTAAGGAACATAAAGAAAAAGAACTGGCTCTCCCCAACAGAAAGAGAAGAACTGGAAAGGAAATGTCACACGACAACGAATTACACGAAGTACGAACGAGAGGACGATGCCACAGAAGACGACAGGGAGGATGAGGTATCAAAACAACGACACACACGAAGAAAAACACCGACGAAGTAACAGAGAGGACGGAATGGGTAGAAAAGATTAGACAATGGATGGAGCCAGATACAGAGAGAACAAAGATCCCCTCCATGAAAGCCTACAACACCAAGAAATTAAGGGAGAAAACAAGTGAGGTCAATGAAATACTGGGCATAAATACAGACCACCAGTATCACAGCAAACAAATAACTTGACATATGCAGGAGCAAGATTAGTAGCAGAACTGATGGGCATTCGAACACCAACACCACCAGCACAACCAACCCAACAGAAACCAAAACAGCAACCTCCTTGGAAAAAAGGCGCCTGGAAAAGCAAACTCATGGTGATGAGATCTGACTTGAGTAAACTGAAAGAGATGGCACAAAAAAGGCTAAGAGCAAGAAAACAAGGGAGGAACTCAACGAGAAATACAAGTACAAGAGAGACAAACACATAGAAGATGTAAAAACAGAGGCTTAAGGCCAAAGCAGCCATAAGATCCAACGGTACATGAACAGGAATAAGGGATACCACAGAACAAACTATTCGGAACCAACCAGAAAAGACTATACAGCCACTAAGAGGGAAGACAACCACCCAGAAATTCCTGAAGCCGAACCAAGTAGAGACTCTGGGAAAACATATGGATCATCCGGTATCACACAACAAACATGCAACATGGCTCCAGGAAGTCAAGGAAGAAGAAACAGGGAGAATAAAACAAAGATTCACAGAGATCACGACAGACACAGTCAGACCACCACTAAAGAAAATGCCAAACTGGAAAGCCCCAGGTCCCGATGAAGTCCATGGATACTGGCTGAAAAACTTCAAGGCCCTACACCCACGAATAGCAGAACAACTCCAGCATTGTATCTCAAATCACCAAGCACCCAAATGGATGACCACAGGAAGAACATCCTTAGTACAAAAAGACAAGAGTATAAGGGAAATATAGCCAGTAACTACAGGCCTATCACCTGCCTACCAATAATGTGGAAGTTACTAACAGGTATCATCAGTGAAAGGCTATACAACTACCTAGAGGAGACAAACATCATCCCCCACCAACAGAACAGGTCTGCAGAAGGAAGTGTAGGGCACAAAAGACCAGCTCCTGATAGACAAAATGGTAATGAAGAACAGTAGGAGAAGGAAAACCAACCTAAGCATGGCATGGATAGACTATAAGAAAGCCTTCGACATTGATACCACACACATGGCTAATAGAATGCCTGAAAATATATGGGGCAGAGGAAAATACCATCAGCTTCCTCAAAAATACAATGCGCAAACTGGAATACAATACTTACAAGCTCTGAAATAAGACTACAGAGGTTAATAATCAGGAGATGGGATCTTCCAGGGCGACTCACTGTCCCCACTGCTCTTCGTAGTAGCCATGATTCCCATGACAAAAGTACTACAGAAGATGGATGCCGGGTACCAACTCAAGAAAAGAGGCAACAAAATCAACCATCTGATGTTCATGGACGACATCAAGCTGTATGGTAAGAGCATCAAGGAAATAGATACCCTAATCCAGGACTGTAAGGATTGTATTTATCTGGACATCAGGATGGAGTTTTGGAATAGAAAAATGCGCCTTAGTCAACATACAGAAAGGCAAAGTAACGAGAAACTGAAGGGATAAGCTACCAGATGGGAAAGCAACATCAAACACATAGATGAGACAGGATAACAAATACCTGGGAATAATGGAAGGAGGAGATATAAAACACCAAGAGATGAAGGACACGATCAGGAAAGAATATTGCAGAGACTCAAGGCGATACTCAAGTCAAAACTCAACAACGCCGGAAATATGATAAAAGCCATAAACACATGGGCAGGATGCCAGTAATCAGATACAGCGCAGGAATAGTGGAATGGACGAAGGCAGAACTCCGCAGCATAGATCAGAAAACCAGGAAACATATGACAATACACAAAGCACTACACCCAAGAGCAAATACGGACAGACTATACATAACACGAAAGGAAGGCGGGAGAGGACTACTAAGTATAGAGGACTGCGTCAACATCGAAAACAGAGCACTGGGGCAATATCTGAACACCAGTGAAGACGAGTGGCTAAAGAGTGCATGGGAAGAAGGACTAATAAAGCAGACGGAAGACCCAGAAATATCCAGAGACCGGAGGAAAGACAGAAGAAAACAGAGGACTGGAAAAAAAAACAACAACAAAATCCAAGGCCCGGACAAAATACATGAGACAGACTAAAGAACTAGCCAGCGATGACAATTGGCAATGGCTACAGCGGGGAGGGGAGCTAAAGAAGGAAACTGAAGGAATGATAACAGCGGCACAAGATCAGGCCCTAAGAACCAGATATGTTCAAAGTACGATAGACGGAAATAACATCTCTCCCATATGTAGGAAGTGCAATACGAAAAGTGAAACATAAAACCACATAGCAAGTGAATGCCCGGCACTTGCACAGAACTAGTACAAAAGAGGCATGATTCAGTAGCAAAAGAAAGCCCTCGCCACTGGAGCCTGTGCAAGAAACATCAGCTACCTTGCAGTAATAAGTGGTACGAGCACCAACCTGAAGGAGTGATAGAAAACGATCAGGCAAAGATCCTCTGGGACTATGGTATCAGAACGGATAGGGTGATACGTGCAAACAGACCAGACGTGACGTTGATTGACAAAGTCAAGAAGAAAGTATCACTCATTGATGTCGCAATACCATGGGACACCAGAGTTGAAGAGCAAAGAGAGGGGAAAATTGGAATAAGTAATCAAGATCTGGAAAAATTAGAAATAAAGATAAGGATATGGGGTATATGCCAGTGGAAATACGTACCCATAATCATAGGAGCACTAGGCACGATCCCAAGATCCCGAAAAGGAATCTAGAAAAACGAGAAGCTGAAGTAGCTCCATGGACTCAATGCAGAAGAGTGTGGATCCTAAGAAAACGGCACACCATAGTTAAGAATGAAGATTGATTGGGACTCCTAAGGCAGGCAGGTATGCAACCCGGAACCGCCCCACCTAATAAATAAAACCACCACCATCGAAATTGGAGGACTGTGATAAGAACATAAAAAAAAAAAAAAAAAAAAAAAACAAAAAAAAAAAAAAAAAAAAAAGAATAATAAAATAATAACAAATACGTGTACCCATGGTAAAGAAAAAGGATTATTAGAGAAAATAATCTACACTATAGAATGATTTCCGTGTATCTTTCATGAACTTTTTTTAGCTTAATAAGCGGCGAATCTTCATCCCACAAATATTCTCAAACTAAAATCGAATTCCATGGCTAACTTCCCATTCCATTTCTATTAGCTGAAGTCCATCCGTAAATTTGCCAATATTCACGAAATGGTGATACATCGTTCAAGCACCTGGCGATGAAAGAATCAATATTGACTGACGGTTGCAGTTAAAAATGATTTGATGGCAGCCTGGAAAAGTGCCCAGGCCGACATTATTACCTGACGATATGAGCGACTGGTTAAATTCGCGTTGCCCATCTCAGTGATAGGAAATTCTTATTCAAAAGTCTGGGTGAATGTTTGCTGAGAAATGTTCGTCACATTTCGATCTTTAACTTAGGAAAAAAAGTTATTTGCAGTAAGATATAAGGATATGTTGACTCAGCTGAAAATACATTAGACCGTTGAGTAGTACCCACTGATTGAAGGAGATAATTTCTGGACATTCTTGGTCATTTAGGTGATTTTTAAATGCTCTTACTGAAAGTCAGGTCAAAAGTTCTAAACTAAATCTGTGAAAAGGCGGTTCTCAATAAGTCTGTTTCTACTGATTTGTGGGCTTGCAAATGTTTTGGTCCACAAAAACATTTATTGAACAGATGACTTCCTTTTGATGTAAATTGGTCAAATATTCCTTGGGTGAACCTCGCTAGAGGATTAACTGTGGAACATAAAGAATGCTACATAAAATTGGATACATGGTCTGGCTTGCTGATCATTCACCAAGTCTTTTAATGAACAAAGTTAAGTAACAAAGTAATACAACAGCAATTCAACTCAAGAGATTTATCTAAAAATCTGTCACATAAAAATGGCAACGTAGCAAAAAATAATCGTGATAATGTTGCTGATAAGAACGGAAGTCTGCTATTTTGATTTCCAAAATTTCATCAATATTGTACTAGCATGCCCGCTGCTAAAACTTATGCTTAAATAAGGAAGGGCTGAGACAGAGGATTCACAGTTAGTAGACGATATAGTTCAACGTATTCCTAACGCAAGCATTACTGGGTGTTTGCAGTGAATGACAGATATTGGTGAATGTGACAGCATATGTAGTGGTTACAATAATTCAGAAAATGCTACTAAGAACTTAATCTTATGGCAATGCAGCGTTGTCACTCGTGATGATAATATTCATTAGAATTAAAACAGAGACACAAATGGTAGGCCTCAGAAAAGAAATCAGAATTTAAACAATATTGTTATTATTATTATTGTTATTTTTACTACTAACCATATGTATACAGAAATTATGAATGAAAATTCGTAAAGTAACTAAGTCTATGGGCAAAACCAGCTCCGTTTCAGGGAATTCCTTCTCACCCCACACCCTTCGGAGCCGGGGTTGTGGGTTGTGGGGTGGGGGTGGGATGAATCCCCATTATAAACCATCTTAGGGGTCTCCACTATAACCCTGCCAAGTTTCATGCCCATCGGACCAGCCGTTTGGCCATGATTGAATGACAGACGGACGGACTGACATTACATCCATTATAGTAAGATTATTATTATTCAGATAAATCTTATTTGTATGGAACAATCCCACCAAAATGGACAATGACTTGAAACTTAAGCTTCCAAAGAACATGGCGTCTATTAGAAAGAAGTAACAGAAAGCAAAGAGAAATACAGAGAGAAGTGATCATTCATTTTAAAAAAAAATTAACAAATTGAAAAAAAAGTAAGTATAATTGTAAATGAGTTATTAGTATGTTAGTATGCAAGGAGAATAGTAGTCTAGTAATCTCTCGCTTTTGAGTATCGCTCATGGAGAATTGCATCATCATTAAATTAAAGAGAGAAAAAAGTCCAATAGTCATTTCATTGCTTGGTAATTGCAATGATTACTTCCATCCATTTCCGTTTAGGCAAAGTCCACAGGCATAATCGGCAATTTCAGCGCGGTGATCACCGCAGTGATGATGGGATTATAAAACCGCCAGTTGGTAGTGGTTTCCATTGTCTGTGTGTGTTCGCTATTCCATTCTGCGTTTTGTGCGATCCGGGTTAAGCGCTGCCAGCATTTAAAATTCATAAGCGTTTCCCATATTGTTAACAGAATGGAGGTCTAATTCCTTTCTTCCATAATAAACTAAAATAAATAAATACTTGCTCATAAGCGTTTGCCATATTGTTAAGAGAATGGAGGTCAGAATCCTTTCCATAATAAACTAAAAAAAAAAAAAAAAAAAAAACTTTCCTATAAGCGTGTGCCATACTGTTAGGAGAATGGAAGTCAGAATCCTCTCTTCCATAATAAACTAAAAAAAAAAATACTTACTCATAAACGTTTGCCATATTGTTAACAGAGTGGTCCTTTCTTCCATAATAAACTAGGATTCTTACATAATAAACTAAAGCAAAAATAAATGCTTGGTCATAAACGTTTGCCATATTGTTAAGAGAATGGAAGTCAGAATCCTCTCTTCCATAATAAACACACACACACAAAAAAAAGAATACTTATTCATAAGCGTTCGCCATATTGTTAACAGAATGGAGGTCAGATTCCTTTCTTCCATAATAAACTAAAAATAAAATTTACTTGGTCATATGCGTTTGCCATATTTAAGAAAATGGAAGTCAGAATCCTCTCTCCTTCCATAATAGACTAAAAATAATACTTAGCAAACCTTGTAAGCACTTATGAAATCTTATAAGTCGAGTATCTCTTAGCTTAACCAGACGATTGAGCTGATTAACAGCTCTCCTAGTGCTGGCCCAAAGGACTAATATATTTTCAGGTGGCTAGGAACCAATTGGTTAACTAGCAATGGGACTTACTGTATATTGTAGGATCCGAACCACATTATATTGAGAAATTAATATCTAATCGCCAGAAACAAAGTCCTCCAGTTCCACGTTAGCAGAGCGGGGAATCGAACTTGCGACTGCCGAATCGGTAGTGGGGCACTCAACCCACTCGTAGGGTCAAAGGAGGATGTAAACACCCTTTATAAAGTAAAGCCTAAAGTGTGTCACGTGAAGTGCACTGTAGGCACCACGTCTCCGCAGGGGTGGTAAAATATAGATAACTCATAGCAAGCTTGGGGAAGGGTCTTTTAGCAATTCGTCAACCGGAGTAAAGTCATAATTTTAACGACCCAACTACCTACCTCTATTACCAATACAAGATGGATTCTGAGCATCCAGCCACGCGAATGCGTATAGTATTATGCTCTGGCGCAATTGCTTTCAAACTGGGGGGCGTCAGCAATTTCCATGGGAGGCGCGACCCCTAAGGAAAAATAAAAAATTCTCTAATTATATTCATTATATTCTGTTAACAAGAGTGAAGAAGTAATATTCAAAAGTTTATGAAAAAATACAAAAGTAGCGCCTTGAAACGTTCGTTTCAGCGCCTCAGTGGAGTGGCCGGTATGGTCTTGGCCGGTCACCTCGTTGGCCGCGAGTTCGATTCTCGGATACTCCACTGAGGAATTAGAGAAGTGTATTTCTGATGATAGAAGTTCACTCTCGATGTGGTGCGGAAGTCACGTTAAGCCGTTGGTCCCGTTGCTGAATAACCACTGGTTCCATGCAACGTAAAAACACCATACAAACAAACAAACAATAATGTTAAGTTTCCTATAGTCGCTACTGTAGTTAAAATCGTCGGGCTTACCGTGTTTTGTAATTATTTACCTCCCTCCCTATCCCTCGAAGCCCTTTCTCTCTCTCTCTCTCTTCTCTCTCTCTCTCTCTCTCTCTCTCTCTTTTTCAAGTCTGGGAGGGAATTTTACTCATAGATGCAAAGGGGGCGTGGAGGGAAGGACCAACTCGTAGAGGGGGCGTGGTAATAAAGAACTTAAGAATCACTTCTCTATCGTAAAATCCAATAATTTCTCTTTATTTTACTACAGGGTAATTAAATATTTTCACTGATAACCCAAGCAATTTTTTTTCATTAACTCTCAACGACTAACGTACAGTTAGGCAAAATCTTGTCCAAAAAAGAGTAAATAATGCTCCAAAGTTTCTTCTGCGCAATCGAGCTTTCTGTACAACGTATAATGCTGTATAAAACCATCAGTCATGACTCATGACCGGCAGCTCTTCAGTAGCTCACCAGATGCGGTAGAGTGAATGCGTATCCCACGCCTCCTGAAAGCGCTGCAGATGCACGATCCATGGCTGACTTTAACCTTAAATAATATGAAACTTGTATCCCTCTAGCCTCAGTAGTTATTTTTAGATCTGAGGGCAGACAGAATAAAGTGCGGATGGACGGACGGACAGACAATAGTTTCCTTTTACAGAAAACTAAAAAGGTATTTTCAACAAGTCTCTCACAGAACCAGAAAAATGGAGGTTTTCATAATGAGGAATTTGTGTATCACATTAGACTGGCTTAAAATTAGACCCTCCGTCTCACTTTGATCGAAAAAATCCAATTAGCTAAATTCATTTAGGCACCGATATGACATTCCTTGGTCAAATAAACCATCAAACGCTGACGGCAAAATGTAATTTTTGTAGGAGCCATGTTGTCCGTCCGTGATGAGACGATTTGCCCATGAAAAACGTCAGTTTTCATAGGAACGCAAAATAAGGCAGTCGTTATCTATGTATCATCTTCATTAAGATCGAGAAGAATTTACGTTTACGTCAAACTACTGGAGACCAAAGTGTATTTTTCTTGTATTTAAAGTCTACAAGTTATAAC
>NC_061107.1:88460590-88468090 GCF_015104395.2 Macrobrachium nipponense
CCCAGCATCAAATTTAAAGTTGAATGGGAAACAGACAACAAAATTCCTTTTCTTGATGTTTTAATAATCAGAGACACGACAGAATACAAATTTACCATATACAGAAAACCAACGTTCTCACTTTCATATATTCACTACTTTAGCTATCATGACAATAATATCAAGATAGGTGTAGCTAGCAACCTATTCTTAAGAGCCTTAAGGATCTACTCTCTCTCTCTCTCTCTCTCTCTCTCTCTCTCTCTCTCTCTCTCTGGAGAAAGGAGGAAGGATCTATACTCTCTCTCTCTCTCTCTCTTCTCTCTCTCTCTCTCTCTCTCGGAGGAAGGAAAGGAGGAAGGATCTACTCTCTCTCTCTCTCTCTCTTTCTCTCTCTCTCTCTCTCTCTTTCTCTCTCTGGAGGAAGGAAAGGAGGAAGGATCTACTCTCTCTCTCTCTCTCTCTCTCTCTCTCTCGTAGTAGCCATCTTGCTTGGTGAGACGTACCCGCGTGAAGTCACAATAATCAACAGATATCACAAGTTTAACATACGACTAGAATTTGAGAAATATCTAGAAGTGTTCGTGAACTATCGGTGATAAGATTAGTGTGAAAATAGTAGGATAAAGCGTCTTCTAAGTTAGTTTATCAAGTGTAATACTATAAATCAGAACAAGATGGCAGTAAGTTCCAACTGCGGGAAAAGGTGGCGTAATTTGGCGTGTTTAGCAGATTCGCAATACGATGAGGTAGCAGGAAGGGAACTGGCATTTCTCATCTATGAAATCAGCAACAGTCCTAACCAAAAAGATACAAAAGCATTCATAGATATATTAGAAGGATATAATCCTTCAAACTGGAACAAATCTAATGAAAACATCTTGAAAATATTGAAGAAGTTCCAAATAAAATCCAAGTGGGGTCAAGAGACTCATAAAGAAAATATACATAAACCAACATATTCCGACAAAGAAAATAAATAAGGTGAATCTTGTGAATATACTAATTGATGCATTAGGAAAAAGAATGCCAAAAGCATGCAAACTGTGTAAGGTTTGGTATAGCATAGTCAATCCACAAAACCTAATCAGAAAATGTGCTGCATGCAACATTCCGACCCATCCACAGTGTGCTGAGGTAATACAAGATTTGAGAAAAGATACAAGAAATTTTTTGTTCAACATGTCTATCATGGATAGACAATGTTTATTAAATCAAGATTGAATGTACAAATAGTTGAGGATGAAGAAGAAGAGGAAGAGGAAGAAGAAGAATAAAAAGAAGAAGAGGAAAACGGAAGAAAAGTAAACAAAAATGAATGACAGAAAAAAATAAGGAAAACAAAGAACAAGATAAAATTGTATGGATGCAGAGATACTCATTGATACTACATATGAGGCAATAAAGCAGCATACCTACGAAGAAATAAATTACGATATGACAACAGAAAAGCAAATCCCGAAGAGGCTCTACCCAGATCTATACAATGACGGGAAAGAGGAAAAAATAGACAAGAAAGACAAATCTGCAACCTTTTGAAAAGAGGGAATTGCAGATTTGGAGAAAGATGTTACTACAAAACATCCAAAGATATGTCAAAAACTATGAAATATATGGTAAATGTGCATACTTAGATGGATATGGGGATGATTGCAGAGATCTGCATCCAAAAATATGTAAAAACCTAAAGAAGGAAAAGGATGTAAGTTCGCAACAAAAAAATGCAAAATATATTGCACCACCTGTAGCCATGAATCATAATCAAATAAATAACCCACCAAGTAATAAAATCCAAAATAAGAAAGAAACAAATAAAGAGAGAAATCAAAGAATATCAGGTAAAAGAGAAAGCAAACCACCAATGAGATATGCAGAGGTGTCAGCAAAAAAATTTCAAAGCATCAGCTCCGAAATTCTACTCAAGAGATAATAACTGTATTTATTATGCAAGAGGATATTGCAGAAACGGAGAAAATTGCAGATTCAGACACAAAATTAATAATTATGATGAAGGAAGATCAAATATTATGGAAAAGTTGGAATTTTTTAATGTCAGAATTTCTGGAAATGAAAAAAAAAGAACAACATACCAGAACAGGAAAGAGACATGGGAAAATCCTTATTACTATCAGTATTAAATGAAGGAGAAAAAACACGCAAACCATCATAGTGATGAATGCGCAGGGTTTAGTTACGAGTAACTCAAAAAGAAAAATAGAGTACTTAGAAGAACTAACCCAAAATGAAAAGAAAAATAGATATAATGAATATAAGTGAAACCTGGTATTCCCAAGAGACTGGGAATGATGATCAAATAAAAAGGGTTCCAAACTTATAGATCAGATAGAAAAAAATAGGAATCAAGGGGGAACCGCAATATATGGGAAAGACAAAAACAAGGAAAAATATATGAGAAATATAGTAACTCAGAATGTGAACTAAATAGCGGTAGAATTTGAATCTGAAAATTGATGAACATAGTAATATATAGACCTCCTAATACTAAAGAGTTTGACTTAATAATTGAAAAATTGGATGATATATGTAGAAATCACAAGGACTGGACTATTCTCCTATCTGGTGACTTCAACTTTCCTTTCGTAGAATGGAAAGAACGAATAGGAGATTGTGGTTGTACTTATACATATAAAAAAGAGAGTAATAGTAGTGCAGAAGATAAGAGGCAATTTGAAAAGCTATTAGATATGCTACTAGAATACAACATTCAACAAATAAATCACCTGCCAAACAAGAAAGGAAAATACTTTAGACCTAGTATTTGTGAACGAGATGAATTATGTTAAAGAAATAATAGTTTATAATGCGAGTATTTCAGACCATAATGTCATAGAATTAACAGTTCATTCCAAAGCAAGTGAAAATAGAGATAAGCAAGAAATGAAAAAGTGGGAAGGGATATGGAAAAATACAACTTCTACAGTAAAAATATAAAATGGTCATTAAATGAAGAATTAAACAAAGATTGGGATAACATTTTCGTAAGTGATGACATAAGGGTAAATACGGAGATATTATATAAAATATTGGAGATAATAGTGGAAAAATATATACCGAAGAAGAAAAGTAAACATCATTCATGCATACCAAGAGAGAAGGATCTTGTTCCAGAAAATCAGAAAGTGGAAAAAAGGTCTTGCAAAAGAAAAAAAAATGCATTGGAAAGTTATAGAACTAAAAAGTAAGATAGAAAATGCAGAACAAAAGATTATACAATCAAAAGAAAGTGAAAAACGGGACTTGGAAGAAAAAACCCTATTAAATATCAAGCAAAACCCCAAACTATTATACTCATATGCGAAGAAGATGAATAAAAGAAGAATAGAAATAGGCCCTCTGAGAATTGAAGGGAGATTAACGAATGAAAAAAGGAAATTTGCAACATACTGGCAGAACGATATTAAGAGAGAATTCACCCCTAGAATAGATAATGAAGATAATGATATAGAAGTAAGGGATGAAAAATAGTGAATATTTAGCTGACATAGATATTAATGAAGCTGATATTGTGCGGCTATTAATGAAATTAAAAATGGAGCTGCTGCAGGGCCTGATGGAATTCCTGCTATTTTGTTAAAGAAAGTAGTTCATTCTATCGCAAAGCCACTTGCAATACTTATTAAGACAAAGTGTAGATACAGGCAAGATATATGATGAGCACAAATTAGCATATATTACCCCTACTTTCAAAAGTGGATCAAGGACTAGAGGCAAGTAATTATAGGCCTGTGAGTCTAACATCACATATTATGAAAGTGTATGAAAGGGTAATGAAGAAAAATATTATGAAACATTTAATAAAAAATAATTTGTTTAATAAAGGACAAACATGGTTTCGTACCCGGAAAAAGTACACAAACCCAACTGTTAGTCCACCGTGAAAACATATTCAAAAATATGAAAAGCGGAAATGAAAACGGAATGAAACAGATGTGGTTTATTTAGACTTGCAAAAGCTTTTGATAAGTAGACATAAATATTAGAGAAGAAAATTAGAAAACACAATATCGTGGATAAAGTAGGAAGATGGTTAAAAGAATTTTTACACAACAGAAAACAGATAGTTTATTGCAAACGACGAGAAATCGGATGAAGCCAAGGTAATATCCGGTGTGCCGCAAGGTACGGTGTTACTGCAATACTGTTTGTTATTATGATTGAAGACATAGACAATAATGTTAAGGATTCGGTAGTGAGTAGTTTCGCAGATGACACAAGAATAAGTAGAGAAATTACTTGTGATGAAGATAGGAACGCTCTACAAAGAGACCTTAACAAGTATATGATTGGGCAGAGGTAAATAGGATGGTATTTAACTCTGATAAATTTGAATCAATAAATTATGGAGACAGAGAAAGAAAGCTATATGCATATAAGGGACCTAATAATGAGACCATCACAAATAAGGAACCAGTTAAAGACCTTGGTGTGATGATGAATAGGAACATGTTATGCAATGATCAAATAGCAACTCTGTTGGCAAAATGTAAAGCAAAAATGGAATGTTGTTACGGCACTTCAAAACAAGAAAAGCTGAACACATGATTATGCTTTATAAAACATATTCGTAGTCCACTTGAATATTGCAATATGATATGGTACCCACACTATCAAAAGGATATTGCACAAATAGAGAGTGTACAAAGGTCCTTTACAGCTAGAATAGAAGAAGTTAAGGACCTAGACTACTGGGAAAGACTACAATTCTTAAAATTATATAGTCTAGAAAGGAGAGAGAACGCTACATGATAATTCAGGCATGGAAACAGATGAAGGAATAGCAGAAAATATCATGGAACTAAAAATATCAGAAAGAGCAAGCAGAGGTAGATTAATAGTGCCCAAAACTATACCAGGAAAAATAAGGAAAGCACACAGGACATTAATCCACTACGCACCAGCATCGATAATGCAGCGTCTATTCAATGCGTTGCCAGCTCATCTGAGGAATATATCAGGAGTGAGCGTAGATGTGTTTAAGAATAAGCTCGACAAATATCTAAACTGCATCCCAGCCATCCCAAGATTGGAAGATGCAAAAATATACCGGAAGATGTACTAACCCTCTCTGGTAACATTAGAGGTGCCTCCACTGAGGGACTGGGCTAACCCGAACAAGATGTAGGTCTGTAAGGAGGTAAGGCTCCTCTCTCTCTCTGGAGGAAGGAGGAGGAATGATCTACTTCTCTCCTCTCTCTCTCCTCTCTCTCTCTCCTCTCAGGAAGGAAGGAAAGGGGGAAGGATCTACTCTCTCTCGGTCTCTCCTCTCCTCTCTAAGGCTTCTCTCTCTCTCTGGAGGAAGGAAAGGAGGAAGGATCTACTCTCTCTCTCTCTCTCTCTCTCTCTCTCTCTCTCTCTCTGGAGGAGGAAGGAAAGGAGGAAGGATCTACTCTCTCTCTCTCTCTCTCTCTCTCTCTCTCTCTCTCTCTCTGGAGAAGAAACAGGAGAAGATCTACTACTCTCTCTCTCTCTCTCTTCTCGTCTCTCGTTCTCTCTCCCTCTCCTCCCATCTGGAGAGGAAAGATTCTCCTGGTAACCGGTCATCTCTCCTCTCTCGCTCTCTCTCTCTCTCTCTCTCTGGTCTCTAGGAAGGAAAGGAGGAAGGATTCTCACTCTCTCTCTCTCTCTCCTATCTCTCTCTCTCTCTCTCTGAGGAAGGAAAGGAGGAAGGATCTATCTCTCTCCTTCTCTCTCTCTCTCACTCTCTGGAGGAAGGAAAGGGAGGAAGGCTACTCTCTCTCTCTCTCTCTCTCTCTCTCTCTCTCTCTCGCTTTATCATTATTATTTCTCATTTGCACTCATATAGATTATTTAATACTACTGGACATTTTATCTCTCTCTCTCTCTCTCTCTCTCTCTCTCATCGCTCTCTCTCTCTCTCTCTCTCCCTATTTTATTAGTCTATAACCGTAAATGAAATGGAATTCCCCGTTTTATAGATGATGTTGATGGGCGTATTTGCAGTTATGAAATATGAGGTGCGAAGGCCTTTTATGGTAAACCCAAATTTCGACAGACAAAAAATATATATATCGTTCTTTCATTTTTCGAAAATTGCCCCGTATGCCGTTATTTCGAAATATCTCTGTGCATTTGTCATAAAAATTGGTAGAATATATACGTAAAACTATATACACATATTATTATATATTATATATATATATATATATATATATATATATATATATATATATATATATATTTACGTATATATATATATATATATATATATAATATTTAAAACGCGTCGTTCAAAAAATCAGTAACCAGTAGCAATCGAAGTTTATTAATTTTGTTTTTGTGTTGTGTATCTAAAGTAAGTATTCCCATGAAGTTTTGAAGTCTATAAAGAAGCATTTTAATCTATGATAAGTTCTTCAAGGCCAGATAGTATGGTGAAAGATGCACTAAGTAACCTGATGGTGTATGAAGATCAGTTTATCAATATATATATATATATATATATATATATATATATATATATATATATATATATTTTAATATCTAAATTGCTCTACCTCCGTTTTAACATATGAAAATATATTATTGTCTAGTTAGAGCGAATTGGATATTTGCAGCTTAATGCTTGTATATGAATCATTGTGAAGTGATCTATATATATATATATAGATATATATATATATATATAATATATAATATAGATACATATATTTATATAAAAACATATGATATAGATTTGTAATTCGGTAAAAATGTTGGCGCCCTTTGTAAAAAGAAGTCTAGATGCAAACTTAATATTCGGTTCTCGCTTCCAGTTTGTTGAAAACGAAAGAGGGAACTTTCTAATGCAACCAAAAATGACGGGGGTTTTTTCTTTCTTTTTTTTTTTGACATCAAAGAATATTAACGATGGTGACCCGGCTTTCCTGAGTTTTGCGTCGACAAGTTGGACTTATCTCTGCGCTGCTTTCAGCGCTGTTGGGAAATGGATGAGCTTTTACCTAAATACAGAAAAGTTCCCTTAGAATAAGCAAGGAAAAATTCCTAAACTAACTTTTATGCATGTATGAGCGTCCTAGACTTGAAAATATTGTATATTGATGGTTTTAGATAGGGATTCTTTTGAGCACTTTTTTCTCGAAGGGCACCTAATGTGAATTAGCGTAATGTTAGATCAAAAATATGCAGCAATTCTCCTAATACAACCTTTTTTATAGTTTACTGAATGTTATTACGGTTAAATCATTTCAACATTTCCTGTCTTAATTTACCATTATTATTATTATTATTATTATTATTATTATTATTATTATTATTGTTATTATTATTATTATTATTCTGTTGAATGAAATTGCAGAGTACAGCGAATTGATCATATATATTATCTTTTCTATTTTTCTTATTACTCGCCTCTCTGGCTCAGCGATACTTATTAATAATTGGCCAATATTCATATTGGGATAAATCTAAATATACTGAGAATATTTCATCTAGAACAGGATTTTCCTTGCCAATGTTGGTGTTATCAATATATTGGTATAC
>NC_061107.1:88473090-88495590 GCF_015104395.2 Macrobrachium nipponense
GTGAGTGTCCTGCCAGGAAGAACAGTGCGTGAGGGCCCTCCGAATGTAGGCCCTGACTGTGGTGTTCTTGAACCGTGCAGGACATTCGCTGTCACCATTCAGGCAAAGTCCTAAGTTTGTTTTCTTTGTTTATACCGAAGTTTTTAGACCATCGTCGGTCTTGGAGACGAGGACGTCGAGAAAGTGGAGCCGGCCTTCGTTGCTGAATTCGACGGTATAATTCAGCGAACTGCACTGCTGGAACATGCGCCGGACAGCTTCAACCTCTTCCTCATTCTCGGCATGTACAAAGATATCGTCGATATATCTTGCGTATTTACGGGGTTTTCTTATATTGGAGAAAACTCTCTCTTCCACAGTACCCATATAAAAATTGGCGAATAGGACACCGAGAGGGGAACCCATCGCGACTCCGTCTTTTTGTCGGAACATCTGGCCTTTGTGGGTGGAGAAAGGGGGGGGCCTTCTTCGTAAATACGCAAGACAAAAGTACTACAGAAGATGGATGCCGGGTACCAACTCAAGAAAAGAGGCAACAGAATTAACCATCTGATGTTCATGGACGACATCAAGCTGTATGGTAAGAGCATCAAGGAAATAGATACCCTAATCCAGACTGTAAGGATTGTATCTGGGGACATCAGGATGGAGTTTGGAATAGAAAAATGCGCCTTAGTCAACATACAAAAGGGCAAAGTAACAAGAACTGAAGGGATAAAGTTACCAGATGGGAGCAACATCAAACACATAGATGAGACTGGATACAAATACCTGGGAATAATGGAAGGAGGGGATATAAAACACCAACAGATGAAGGACACGATCAGGAAAGAATATATGCAGAGACTCAAGGCGATACTCAAGTCAAAACTCAACGCCGGAAATATGATGAAAGCCATAAACACTTGGGCAGTGCCAGTAATCAGATACAGCGCAGGAATAGTGAATGGACGAAGGCAGAACTCCGTAGCATAGATCAGAAAACCAGGAAACATATGACCATACACAAAGCACTACACCCAAGAGCAAATACGGACAGACTATACATAACACGAAAGGAAGGAGGGAGAGGACTACTAAGCATAAAGGATTGCGTCAATATTGAGAACAGAGCACTGGGGCAAAATATGAAAACCAGTGAAGACGGGTGGCTAAAGAGTGCATGGGAAGAAGGACTAATAAAAATAGACGAAGACCCAGAAATATACAGAGACAGGAGAATGACAAACAGAACATAGGACTGGCACAACAAACCAATGCGACAGACTAAAGAACTAGCCAGCAATGACACGTGGCAATGGCTACAGAGGGGAGAGCTAAAGAAGGAAACTGAAGAAATGATAACAGCGGCACAAGATCAGGCCCTAAGAACCAGATATGTTCAAAGAACGATAGAAAGGAAATAACATCTTTTCCATGTGTAGGAAGTGCAATACGAAAAATGAAACCATAAACCACATAGCAAGCGAATGTCCGGCACTTGCACAGAACCAGTACAAAAAGAGGCATGATTCAGTGGCAAACCTTGCAGTAATAAGTGGTACGAGCACCAACCTGAGGGAGTGATAGAAAACGATCAGGCAAAGATCCTCTGGGACTATGGTATCAGAACGGATAGAGTGATACGTGCAAATAGACCAGACGTGACGCTGATTGACAAAGTCAAGAAGAAAGTATCACTCATTGATGTCGCAATACCATGGGGCACCAGAGTTGAAGAGAAAGAGAGAGAAAAAATGGATAAGTATCAAGATCTGAAAATAGAAATAAGAAGAATATGGGATATGCCAGTGGAAATCGTACCCATAATCATAGGAGCACTAGGCACAATCCCAAGATCCCTGAAAAGGAATCTAGAAAAACTAGAGGCTGAAGTAGCTCCAGGACTCATGCAGAAGAGTGTGATCCTAGAAACGGCGCACATAGTAAGAAAAGTGATGGATGGACTCCTAAGGAGACAGGATCCAACCCGGAACCCCACACTATAAATACCACCCAGTCGAATTGGAGGACTGTGATAGAGCAAAAAAAAAATAATAATAATAATAATAATAACAATAATAATAATAATAATTTGTCTTTTTTTCTTTTCATTGACTGATCTCTTCTTTCTGTATTTCCCATTACCTTCTGTTACTTCTTTCCAATGAACACCATATTTTTTGGAAGCTTGAATTTCAAGTCAGTGGCCACTGTGAGGTTGTTCCATATGAATAGGGTCACTCGTCTGAATAATAAAAATTAGTGTTTATAGGAGAAAGGTTTAAAGAAGGAGAATGCTTTTGATAGGAATAGATGAAAATGACACATTAAGGGATAACACAGGTTACCTATATATTGGACAGAATGAGAACAAGTGTAGAAATTCTATAATAAAAGCAATGAACTTGGCTGAATACAAGACCATCAAACGTGTTCACAACACCAGAGATAGTAGAAAGTAATTTGAAACAAATGACGGATTACAGAATAGAAAAACGAAAGCAGGACATAGAAGAAGAGTTACCAGGTGAGGCAGTTCAATTCCACAGAGTTCCCCAGAAGCCTTTGTTCATTTGTTAAAAATAATAGTTGACGGACAATTCCTAATCTTATAGTGGAGTCGTCGGAACTTCAGACGTTTAAACTTAGGGGAAATTTGCTTTTTTTTTTTCTAGAACGCTGACATAAGTACCGCTTCATTTGTTTTTCGTCTAATTCGACTTTGGAATCTCCCATGATTGTCTTAATTTGTTAATTATTTTTCTTTATTTCTCTTTCATGATTTGCACTGTTTTGAACATTATTTTCAGATTTCCATAACTGATACTTCAGCTAATGTTGCGATACGGGTTATAATGAAGACAATAACATTCAAAATAACATTCACCTCTTGTTCATTACATTTTGCAATATTGAGATAAGCAGTATTTCTCGAGTTGCTTCAATCGCACGCCAATATTAATTCCATCTTTCTTTCACCCATTATAATCAAAGCGCAGCTCTAGTGTGGTTAGTTGCACCTTCATTTACTCTGCAATACAAACTTTCTCAGTTTTTCCCGCGATCATCAAAACTTTAGCCTTCTCTCTCTCTCTCTCTCTCTCTCTCTCTCTCTTAGATAGCAAAAATTCAGCCTTAGTGTTTCTCTCTGTCTCTCTCTGTCTGTCTGTCTCTCTCTCTCTCTCTCTCTCTCTCTCTCTCTCTCTCTCTCAGATAGCAAAAATTCAGCCTTAGTCTCTCTCTCTCTGTCTCTCTCTGTCTATCTCTGTCTCTCTCTTAGATAGCAAAAACTCAGCCTTAGTCTCTCTCTCTCTCTAGATAGATAGAAAAATTTAGATTTCCTCTCTCTCTCTCTCTCTCTCTCTCTCTCTCTCTCTCTCTCTCTCTCTCTCTTTTAAATGACAAAATTGTATATTTCCTCTCTCCCTCTCTGCCTTAAAAGGCAAAAATGCATCGTTCATGTATAATTTCCGAATACTGATTACAAGTGAAGAATAAACAAAGAACTTGCGATAATGATACCAACGAGAAAAACTACAAGCCCTCTTTGTGGCAACAATCTTTGATATCTCTAATGAAAGGTTTTTAACCTCGGAGAGTTTTGTTGGAAATGATGAGTCCCATTTTTTCCCGAATAACTTTGAAAAACCGCTCAATTCCCCTCCAAGTTTAATTACTTGGGGCGAGACATCAGAACGCTACTTTCGACGATTATACAGCTCGTCCATAAAATCCCAGTACCATTGCAAGCAATAAATACTTTTAATTTTACTAGGATTTTATGGAAACCCTGTGTTTTGAAAAACAAATCCTGGTGTTGCCCATTCCCTCCTTCTTGTGAATTTTCATTATATTCTGCTGTGCGAGAATAATTTAATGATATACGCTAAAATTCCTACAGAAAGGAAAGGCAAAAATAATTTTCATGTCTTTTAACCATTATGATTTAGAACTGGGAAAAGGCAATGCACTTGAATTTATCCATTTATATTTAAATGATAGGTGTCTCGTCTTTGGACGAATATATTTCAAACTGACTCTAATAACTATGATTTTAGTAGATAGAAATATACATATTTGATAACTGATAAATTCATTCTGCTCTCTCATTGTTCAATAAATGATAAACTTTTATTCTTTGGACAAATACATTTCAAACTAACACTCTAATATAATCATAAATTTAGTCGACAAAAATATTCATATTGGATTACTGATAACTTCATTCTGCTCTCTCATTGTTCCATAGACTTTAGGTGTCCTCTGTCATAAGCTCTCTGTCTGCGAGGCTCCTTCCTTATCTGCAAACTCGGACCATGAGCGTATCTTAATTGGAATCCGTTATCTTAACGAAGTTCCCTTCTTCCTGGACACACTTTCTGCGAATAATACTCTGATGCGTCCCCCCTTCACCCACCCGCCATTCAGTTCTTCTGTACTATGGAACGAAGGATCTTCTCACAATATCCTGCCCATTCTATGGTGCATCACTATGCCGTGACCGGAGATAATGAGTTTAAAGCCACTATAATGCATATGAGACCACATTTTTCAAAATACAAAAAAAAAGGACCATTGTGCAAAGGGTTAAAAGTTCCTTGTTTTTTAGCCTTTTTTGTATTTTGAAAAATAGTTTCATATCTCCATTTTTGTGACTTTTAAGTCATCCTGGATATTACTGGTTCTTCAAGCTGGATCTGAGCGAGAACAGTGAGGCATTTTCTAAACAGGCTTTCCAATATTTATTTTCTTTAGATAAGAAGCCTTTTTTATTCCTTTCTCAGATTCAAACCCTAAGTTGTTTATGAGAGTCTGGAATACTACTCTCATTTTTGGCGTGCCTCATCTTTCGCATCCCTTGTCCTAAGGACTGATTCAAAGGGCTTCTTTCGTTTAATCAGTGAAAGGAGAGGACTGCGTCCTCTTTCCTGATACCCCTTTTTGTTTACTGGGGAGTAAGCCTACAAATTTCGTTGTTGTTGTTGTTGTTGTTCTCGTTCTTGTTGGGGGGAGGAGGAAAAGTCTGTGGTAATGCCTAAAAAGGTCTAAAAAAAAGTGTTTCTCATTGAGTTAAAGATACAGGAATGTTAGAATAGGATATTTATGATTTATTTATTAAAATGAAAATGTAACACATAAATAATGTGCATGTTAAACAGTACAGAATAGTTATTTCTAATAAAATGTAATGTATTTATTTTAATTTTCGTTGGTGAAACAGGGTTTTATTTGACCATAGAATTTAGCTCATGTCCTGAGTAAGGTCGCCTTGCTTTTTCTGGCTCTATTTGGCCACACAATAAATAATGTGCATGATAAACAGTACAGAAAATTTATTTTTAATAAATGTAGCCTATTTAGTTTAATCTTCGTTGGAGAAATAATGTTCTATTTGACCTTAGATTTTAGTGCACACCCTGAGTAAGCTGGAGGTCGCCTTGCTTTTTCTGGCTCTATTTGGCCACACAACCCTTTCAATAGGTCCTATATCAACAATTGTTCCATTAAACTCAGCTTTTACCTTCTATAATATCGTTATCACATAAATATCATTGAACTGTATAGTCTATCTTCCCTGAAATAAAACAAGCTAGCACATTTTCAATTACATTATTACAAAACTCTCACCATTTTCTGTTTTTTGTGGCGAATTCAATATATACCTCCCTCTCCGTCTCTTTCTTAATCACCAGCTCCAAACTAACCAGAAAGCCTAAGCTTTTATTCAAGTATTTTTCTATTCTTTGAGCAGTTGCAGCGAACAATATACTATACGCACATGTATATATATATATATATATATATATATATATATATATAAATATATATATATATATTATATATATATATATATAAATATATATATAACATATATATATATATGTGTGTGTGTGTGTGTGTGTGTGTGTGTGTGTGTGTGTGTGCGTTAGCATGTGACTATTTGGACATTCATCATGAAACTTCTGTAATAAAAAAAGGAGTTTGTGAAAAGCTGTACACCGCTAACATCAATCATGACTGCGGAGCTGATTTCACTCCGGATTAAAACCAAACCTAAATTTTCCTCGGAAACATAAACAAAGACATGAACATGAACACAACCACATTTAATGAAAAATGATGAACTGTACAGCTTCAAATATTCTCTTTATACTCAGAGTAATGTCTGGGATGAAATGTGTGATTTAAGTTAACGTACAAAAAAACATGAAATTCAGGAGTTTGTACAAATTCGTTAAATACATTTCATTAACTGGAAAAAGAGACTGGCCGGCAGACAGACAGATATATATTTATATATTCATCAACTTGCTAATGGAAGGTAATAAAATACTCAGTGAGGTCTGTTTATGGATTAGCATAACAAACACCGAGTTGTTGCATATTCCTTTGCTAAATTGGATTACTCTGGTATTATAGTAACTTATGGTAATATGTTCAAAGAAATTTGAATATCCTGTTAAACAACATTAGTTAATCTTGAGAACTTGAGTGCCTATTACGCTGGCCAGTCGTTTGCGAGCTTTGACCTGAATCTAGATATTAATCATATGTATGAATGTATGCATGTATGTATAGTCACTCATATAAGTTCCGGAATGTCTCCGGGCATAAGACCGAATTCTATCCAATCCCTATCTGGACAACGGGTCTGTAAAGTGACGTAAGACGGGCACACACAAAGTTTCTACAGTAGAGTTAGGTAGTTGAACATTTGGCCAGTTTCGCACTCCCAGACACCTGTCATCCAGAAAGGGGTGAAATGGAAATCTCTCTCAAACACCCGGACATCCATGAACTTATATAAGTGACTGTACGTATGTTTCCGATAATAGTCATGCTGGCAAAGTTGTAGTGTATATTACGATAACTTTATTTAAAAGTATACAGAAAATTTATTTTAAATTTTAAGAGGGGCAATATTTCCCTTACCTGTCCTATTTAGAAACAGTCAAGAAGCGTCAGTATTAAGCGTTCCCTTAAGGATGCAAATTTGCGACTGCGTGGTGAACATATTAAGTCTTATCTGATTTGACATGGTATACGAAAGGAGCTCCTCCGGGAATTAGGGACGACACGAAATCTTGGAGGAGCTGGGGTCATGACCCGACTTAATTTAGGAAAAGCGTGTCGAATATCAAATCATTTCAGATTTATATGAAAGGAATAATTGGTTGTTTGATATAGCGCAACAAAATGCTGTAAAAATTGTGAACTTCATATCAGAAAGTTGAGCATTTCTCTATATCGTATCCGCCCTTAGAGATAAACTCCTGAAGTTAAAAGAATCTCCGTCTGTTCAATCATCATAGGAGGGTCGTGCCCTTAATGTAACCTCACGTGGTGCCCTGCATGCATTGCTAAAGGGTGTTTTCGGTGTCCCTTCGGCCCTTAGCTGTACCCACCTTTTAACCTTTTAATTGACCTGCATTCCTGGTTCTTTCCTCCAGTCTTGCTATCCAGCCTCTGACTGTTATATCTTAGTGTAACTGTGGGTTCTCTTATTATCTAGATCTCTTTACCTTGCTGTCCAACCCCTCCAACACCCTTCTCTTCTCTGCCTTAGCAGCTGAATGGCCGAAAGTGTCCCAGCGGTTGGCTTGACAGCCTAAATATCATGAAATCTAAACCATCTGTCCAAGCGTAATAAGGCGTTGCGCTGTGCTTGTTTTGCTGACAATAATTTGCTATAGCTTTTTTAAACGTAATATATTGAAATTATGGAATTCTATAAGTTATCCTAATAAAAAAAAAGTATATCTAACGTTGGTTATAGATAAATTTGACATTATATTCAAGAAAAAAAACCATATGGGAATATTATTGGCAAGGCAGTGCAGTAAAACAGTAAAATTCACGAGCAAGGAAAAGTGACTGATCTAAATACCGTATACGAATGAAGATTATATGGATTAGATGAATAACTGTCGTGGAGCTTGAACCTAAAGGCCAGATGGGTGCCGAATAATAAACTTCAAATTTCTCAAAGCAAAAGAAATATAAAAGGAAGCTTATAGAATCATCAATAAAGTATACAAAGCTAGACAGCTCTTATGATAAAACAAATCATCTGGTAGGAAAAAATTTACAAGAAATTAATCATTCATCGTCTTTTATGTATGAAGGACATTGGATATGTACTACGTAGATATCGTTAGAATTTTGGCTGTCGTCAAGGGAACAAATTGCAGGAATGAATTAAGGAATAAACAAATGAAATTCAACTGTGCTGAACATCAGGGTCTCTCGTAAAGGAACTCTTGCAAGCAGGTGTTGCGTGCATGCACACTTGCCATCAGGAAATGATCTCAGGACGTTGTCGAGCGCTTCAGTTACAAATGTCGGCGCCGTTAGCTAAGAAGTTGCTGGGACTATTATTTTAAGCAGAGTCATTCATATGGCTGATGTCCTCTGCTCTGGCTGGTGCAGGCAGCGTGAGGCTCTCGTCTTTAACTTAAATATGAAGGCGTTCCTGTGTTCTGGACATCTCTCTCTCTCTCTCTCTCTCTCTCTCTCTCTCTCTCCGTCTTCAGCTGGAAAGCCTTACGGTCAGAGTCAACGGACTGTGAACCCAAGTGGGCCCCGAAGGAAATTCAGCCTCCAAGTTGAAGGGAAAGGTGATATAAATGGATAGATATAAGGTTAAAATGAGAAAATTTGAACTTTTGTGAAGTAGAATAATATATTGAGAAATAAAATTTAAAATATGTAATCTGTACAATTCACCATCTTAATATAATGCAAAATCATTATTGTAATATGTTAATATTAAGGCCATAGTAAGAAAATTACACCCTTACCCAAATAAAATTGTGGCTAAACCACACTTTTACATTGTCCTTACTGATACTTGACTTTCTAAACTAATTCCTACTATAGTTAGCAGCTAGCTGCCCACATTCTTCTTTCACCCATCTTACCAATCAGCTATATAAAAAAAAAAAATCAGAAAATGAAATCAAACCAGAATTCAAGGGACGTCAAAGAATTTTCCCTTCGCTTAAGCATTCGTAAATCAGAGGATTCCACAACTGCAGTAGGCAAACTACTCCACATTTTCGTTTTAGCCAAAATCAGAATCCTAGTATTAATAAACCTGACACTAGAAAACGTCACACTACTTGGCTACGTTTAACAGAAAAAACACACGCGTGCGTAATTCTGCGTATAACGTTCTATTGTTATTATGGACATCAGAAAGGCAGGAAATATTACAATAATTCTAGCGGAATAAATTTTCAGGTCCAGAAACAGAACGAAACTTGCGGATTTCACCGGAGAAATTCGTTTTCCCAGAAACAAAAAATTTCTTTATGTAGATTTTACAGAATCTGGGAAATCAAAGCAAAGCGAATCATTGTATAAGCAAGGAATGAGTCTTTCTGAAACCTCTTTCAGTCCTTATGTGTACTCTCTCTCTCTCTCTCTCTCTCTCTCTCTTCTCTCTCTCGTCCTCTCTCATCTTCTCTCTCTCTCTCTCTCTCTATATATATATATATATATATATATATATATATATATATATATATATATATATATATATATATATCTGTCTTTGTAACTTATGAGTAATGACAATAGGTACTGGATTAAGTAACATCTCATAAACCTCGAAATAAGTTTACATTCTCAGTCCATCAGCTATTTCAGGGATACAGAATAACTCCTCTCTCAAACACACACACACCCACACACACCACACAACTACACACACACACACCACCACCTACACACACATAGATATATATATATAGAGATAGAAGATATAGAATTAGAAGAATATAAGAGAGAGAGATAGATAAGATGAGAGATATATATATATCGATATAATATATAATAGAATATATAATATAATATTTACGGTATATAGTAGATTAAAAAAAATTTTTTTTTTTTTAGAGAGAGATATGATATAGATAGATATATATTATTAATGATAAGATAATATATATTATAATCTATAAATATATTATTTATATATATAGATATATTATATTATATAATAATATATATATATGTATAATATATATATATATATAGATATATCTTATAGATTATATAATATATATAATATATATATATATATTATATAGATTATAATAATATATATATATATATATATATATATATATGTGTGTGTGTGTGTATGTGTGTGTATGTGTGTAACTATCTTTACTCCTATAGGACGAGTTTAGTATATAGATTGTATATATAGTAATATATATATATATATATATATATATATATATGTATATATATATATATTACATTATATATATATTTATATATATATATATATATATATATATATATATATATATATATATTCGTATATATAATATATATATATATATATATATATATATTACAGAGACATTTCACTGCAAAACTATCCATCCAATGCAGCCTTGATTCCCTTTTGTTAGGCAAATCACAAGCGAAGGAAGTAATTGAGTCAATAATCTAGAAGTGATATCCTGATACTCTCTTTGTCTATTTTCCGTAGTAATTAAACTCATTATTTCTTATTTCTGGAGTTGGCGACCCCCTTCTAATTAAACTCGGGTAGTAATTTGTGTTGAATCTGGTCACTGGAGATAAAAGGAATTCAAAAATACACCGGATTTCCTCGAATGTTTCTCCGGAAATTCAGAAAATAACCAAAATTTTACTATTCGTTGAGATTGCATACCACTTCACAGGGAGAAAGAGTCAAGTTTTTCCCGATCGTGTATGTATGTGTGCATGTATGTATGTATGTATGTATATATGTATGTATGTATGCATGTATGTACGGAGAATCTAGTGGTTTTTGTATGCTCACACATATATACATAAATATATATAAATGTATGTATAATATGTATGTGTCTCTTATAATCCTAGTTTGTTCTTAGCCTCTGAACGCCAGGTCAGTCCCCAATATTTTCAAGTTTGTCTTTATTTAATTAAGTGCGTTGTTTGTTTAACTTTTTATTTTTCTTTTCTGAATACATCGGTGTTTAAACATGCTGTCATTTCTCATCAATCTAAGTTCTTGTATGTTCTGTTATTGTGAGTTTTAGTTCACTTTGTAAGATTAAAAAATGTCTATTTATTATGTTTTTTTCTTTTACTTTTTTGTGATTCAATATCTATAGATTTTACTCTATTACTGTAGATATCCCTAAAGGTTGTGATTGAGAACCACGAAGCATTGGAATAAATGGTTTGCTATGTTCCTGACCTTATCCGCATGAATATAATATGCGTTGTGTTCCCATTTCACCGTTGTTATATATATATATATACATATATATATATATATATATATATATATATATATATATTGCTTATATTTCCACATAAATATACATTTCTATATACCTCTACTGTCCTTCGAAGTGAATCATAGTCAAGAAATTTAATTATAACTGAGACATCATTGTATCTTTTCATTCTCTAGATCTGATCAGCTAGTAAAACGACCAAACTTTAAAACAGCATCTAACCAGTATTCCCATTAACTCCTAGTGTCTATTGCATCCTTCAGTTGTGCAAAAAATAAAAAATCAACTCCCAATGCATTTCAGTTCTAGGATATCTTCATTCCCCTCTTTCAAGCTACAACAGCAATTCCCATAAACATGAAATGAAACATCAAAACATCGGCAAAACGTCTGGACATCAACAAAGGACTAGATTCGCTTCGGGCAACATCACTCCATTTAATCTGACATTCTTTTGTTCGTAGGAAACTTTCTCTCTGCATTCAGTTACTTCCTCGAGTTTATTTTCTTAACTCTTCGTGACGTTCTGATTTCATTTTTACATCGACTTTTATTGCCCCCTTCTCTCTCTCTCTCTCTCTCTCTCTCTCTCTCTCTCTCTCTCTCTCTCTCTCTCTCTGTATCCCCCTTAATCTTATTTTTAGTGTCACTAAATGTTTTACCTCTCCTTCCTTATATTCATGGTCTCACAAAAATGTTTAATCCAACATTCCCTGTCATGTTCCGATGTTATTGGTCCATCACTCATTCCGACTTTTATTTTGCATCCCCCCCCTCTCTCTCTCTCTCTTTCTCTTTCCATATACGTATATATATATATATATATATATATATATATATATATATATACATATGAAATTTCATCACATCACCGTGATTCATACACAAGCATTAAGCTACAAATGTCCTTTAATATGCAATTCACTCTATCTCAGAATTAATATATTTCCTTATATCTATATATATATATATATATATATATATATATATATATCTTTACATATAAACTTATTTACATATTAAGCCTTAGTATCCACTATCACATTCACTTTACCTAAGGAATAACTTACAACCAAAGGTAATTAGATATGATAAGTGTCATTCCCCGGTCAGGGTACGAATGAACATGCTATGTATGTACATACTATAGTTATAAAGAGAAACCGAAGCAATAATTTAAGATAATATTGCCATATATATATATATATATATATATTATATTTTATATATATAAATAAATACATACAGGTAGTATAATTTATACTTGATCAAACTGAATGCTATGGAGAGAGAAAAAGCAAGTGCCATAAACCAATAGTGCAAATCAGATGTGAAATTTGTCAGTAGTTTGAGGAAAATAGTCTTGTAGTTCTCTGACTTTAGAGCAACTTCGAGAGTATTTTTGACCCATGAATAGTTAAATCTCCGAGCCATCAAAATTTCCATAGTCAGCGTTTTGAGGTTTTATGGGCCAACTTAATCCCATGATAAGTTTCCCATTTCTCAAAGCCAGGGAACTCGTTGAAGAAAACTACACACTTAGTATTCCTGCATCATAAAAACGAAGTGAAGTATTATGTCTGCTTTTATGAAATAAAGATTAACGAAACATGCTGTTCTAACGCGGCTGAAAGCTACCATTAAGATCAATTTACCTAAGAATACTGGCTTTCAGAGAGGAAAAACTATTTTGGCAGTGTTGGTAACACATGAGAGAAAGGGAAAATACCTGCTTCTATCTTTATGAAGGCACAAAACACCATAAGTGCTTGATGCTTACATGTTGGTAAAGTTAGCTCGTTACATATATGAAGAGAGGGGGAGAGAGACACGAGAGACAGACAGACAGACAGAGACAGACAGAGAGAGACAGAGACAGACAGACAGACAGACAGACAGGCAGAAAACCTGCAACTATCTGCATAGTATTTTTCTCTGACCCATGTGTATTGTCTCTTTATGAAAACAAAACATTTGAAGGACCTGATGCTTATATTTTGGTACAATGTATGAGAAGAGATGAAGAAGAAGAAGAAAAAGAAGATGAAGAAGAGAGAGAGAGAGAGAGAGAGAGAGAGAGAGAGAGAGAGGAGCAAGGCGGACGGATATCATTTTTTATGAGCTATCGGTATAACATCTGACATGCCGAGAATAGTGTATTGTAGAAATATGTTTTAGAAAGTCAGGCAGAAAATAGGAAGAGGTACGAATTGAACTATAAAAAACTAAATGGAGCAATTTCTTTTATAAACAAAAAATATCGCTCATCAGTATTGCCGATTCGGAGTCAATGTTTAACCTGATGATAAATGCGTGTTTTTGACACTTCACCTGGTTAGTGAATATCACATCTGTGCCCGTGATACCGGAACAAAGACAATCATATTCCTCATTATAGTCTAGATTTTTTTTTCTTTTGATGGAACTGCTCAATACCTCTAAAATTCATCTTTGTGATTCCACCAGTGCTCACTAAGAAGGTAGAATGAAAAAATGTGTTGTGTGAAAGACAGGTCCCATCAAATAAATTTGTCGCGATGAAGAACACATTGTTTTAAAACAACAGTTTCATATTTCTGGAAGCGCTTTAGAATAACCGAAGGAAATAAATGAAGATTATAATCTTCAATGCATTTTTTTTTTCAAAAACCGAGTCAGCAACCAAACGTAGTTGAATTCAACATCACGGACTTTGTTATACAAAGTCAGCGCTGCGTCAATTTCGAGACAGCAGTGACAGAACCTCTTTCAATACAGCCTCATTTCAAGAGGCAGTCGAGGAATAAATGCAAATGAGGGAATGGAGATGGATGACAGCGTTTTTGGAGGTTGGTATGTACTTAAACCTCCGTCTATTTACCTATCTAATCTACATATCTGACACAATTTGTTGATTAATTATTTATAGGGAAATAGATTTTTTTTTTAGGACCCTAAGAATTTAGGTTACTTTTATTTCAATTTGTTTACTGTTTTCATCAAGCACTGAAATATTTTCAAAATTTACTCATATACTATATATATAAATAAAGGTCCTGCGCGTGTGCATATATATATATATATATATATATATATATATATTATATATATATATATATATATATATACACACACACATATATATATATATTTATATTTACTATACATTTGATATATATATATATGTATTTATATATATATATATATCATACATGTATGTATATATATTATATAATTATAATATATATATAATATATATATATTGTTAATACAGTATGTATATATATATATATATATATATATATATATATATGCATATAAAGATATGTTTTTTAAAAGAATCTACTATTTTACTAATTTTCATGCAATGCATACGTTTAAAAGGCAATCTATTGCATTATTGCCATGCATCATCTCAGTGGGATAAAGACCTCGAAGTTTGACTGACTTTTTGCAAAAATATTATCTTTATATAATGTTACACATCTTGACACGATCGATTTTTCTCCCATCCGTAGACGGCTGACCAAACTTTTTTTTTTTATTCAGAAAATCTTCACTTCAGGGAATGCATGTTTCTAAACTCCAAGTTATAAACACTCGAAGTGTTATTTGGATGGCAGGTTTCCTCATGGGATAACTAAACTTGAAAACTAATTTAAGTTTGTTAATGAACTTCAAAGCCATTCGTAAAATTTAAATTACCCGTTTTAATAGTTTCGTTAAAGATATGATAGTGCATTCCTAAAATTTGTTTTATAGTTTTGTTTGAAAGGACAAACCACTCTTAGTTTACTTTACAAGTAGTTTTGTGAAAAAGAGGAAGACACTTAAGTAATGAATACTGAAACCATACCATAATGGTGTAGCATTACAAAGGGTTAAAGCGCTTTTTATAGTTCCACTCAATAGCTTTTATAACTGAGTGAGCATACACTTCTCTCACTTTTCCGTTAGCACGGAAAAAATTATTGATGAATTCCAAGATAAAAATGCTATAATTCCAATAGAAAAAGAGTTGCTTAAGAGTCAAATCTTTTATAACAATAAATCATACTTAGTGGATGATCATTAACACTTGCAAATTTTATGAAATACTTTTTTTCCCTTGTTCTATAAAAAAAAACACAGAAAATGTGCTGAGGTGGTGATATATATTTCCAGGTATCTTTAGAAAAAAATATGATAAAAGAATTTTTCATTCTCTTCCACTACATCTCTATTGCAATTTCATATCATTTTTTCCTCCCGAGAACTGCAATCAGATTGAGGAAATATAACTGTTTAGCCTAAAAAGCCGCTTTTATCCTATTTACTTTCAACTTTACCATTTTATCACAGAAGAATCATGGTGTGCCATTCTTTATGAAAACGATACAGTGTTTGTGGCACTAGCCTACCCAGTGTTGCGAGCAAAAACAGCTATATATTATGTCAGATAGCCACAAAGTTTATTTCTTTTTGGGTAGTGGCACTGGGAATACTTTAATACGAGGTGTCCATCAGTTCTGCCGATGGTCGGCAGAACTGATGGACACCTTTGACAGCTGGACATAATCATAATAAATGAGAGGTATAAAGCTACGATAAATTATGACACCAGATGACAGCCGAACTCTACGCTTGTTAGTGATGCTTAAAAATGTCACAAAAGATTTATTGTGATAGAACATTTGAGTTACGGTCCTTCTGGGGGCTTGTGGGTGTAAGGCGTCAGTACAGGGTCTCCATTGATGTTACTATTTCATTCCCCTGGAGTAAAAACTATATTTCGGTAAATGTTTGTAACGTGGAATTTAATCCCATTTTTTGGTTAGTGCTGTCAGTGTACATTACATGGCACATTGTAGGCGTTATTGCTGGTTTTGTTGGCAGCGCCGATCCTCCCCTCAGCTGCACCCATTTTTTTTTTTTTTTTTTTTTTTTTTTTTGCTGATAGGTAAGATGGGTGAAAGAAGATTGAGGGCACTTAGCTAGCTAACCATAGTAGGGAATAGTTTAGAAAGTTAAGTATTAGTAAGAGTAATGTAAAGTGTGGTTTATCCACAATTTTACATGGGTAAGGGTACAATTTTTCTAACTAATATTAACATAATACAATAATGATTTTATATTGTATTAACATGGTGAATTGTACAGATTACATATTTTGAATTTTATTTCTTAATAGAATAATCATATTTTACAAAAGTTCCATTTTTCTAATTTTATAACCCTTTTACTTGATCGCCATTCTTTCCTTCAGTCTTGCTTTCCAACACCTCTACCTTCTAATTCTTGGTGCAAACTTAGAGTTTTCTCCCAGTTCCACCTCTAGATCCTTCTATTTCATTTCCTTTATTTTCTGGATCTCTTTGTCTCGCTGTCCAACCTCTCCAACTCCCCCTTTTTCACTGTCTTGGGCACTGCATGGCTGAAAGTGCCCCAGCAATTGTTTTAAACAGCCTTAATTTTATAAATTAAAAATAAAATTGAATTGTCCTACGTTCATTATTCCTCTTATGACAGAGAAGTAGTGCTACTCCTCACTCAGCATACAGCAATAAAGCATAAAAACCTGAAACAATAAAAAAAAACTTACTAAAACTTATTCTTAGATAGAAAGGTTTTATGACGGTAAAGTTAGATCGTAATAGTAAGCGACTCTATGAAGGAATAAAAAGTTGTTTCCTTATTTCGTGATTGAAACCTAAGCTGCAGGGGATTTTTTTAATCTAAATTAATCACCTGCACAGTTAAGCAAGCATCGATAATCTAAAAGTAAATATCCACAAAGGCATAAGAAAATTTTATCAAATGAAACAGTCCTGTATTTTCTACGACTCTTCGTGTAGCACATTCTCTTATCCGGATAAGAAAATTATACTTTTAGATACGTCCAGAATTTGAGTAATGACTATATAAAATAAAAACGTTTCATAACAAGCACACACACACACACATGCACACACACGCACACACACACCCATATATATATATATATATATATAATATATATATATATTATATATATATATAGTATAGATAGATAGATAATAGATAGATAGATAGTATAGATAGATAGATAGATAGATAGATAGATATACATATATATATATGTGTGTGTGGCTTGCTTGCTTAGGAAACGTTTTTATTTTATATAGTCATTACTGAAATATATATATATATATATATATATATATATATATATATATATATATATATATATATATATATATACATATATACATTCATAATCTCGCTGGTGATAACTACTGCTGGTTTCTTAACCACAAGAAACAAAGATCAAAGGTCCCATGTAAATATAAGTAATTTTAAGAAGTTAATATTAAATTGAAAAAGATCCTAAGAGAAACAGCGACTGGGTAACAGACTGTACCTAGAAGTAGAAATTATTTAAATGGGACGTTCATAAGAGTCGTGAGAAATATGTAGACACACTTCTAAGCTTCATAACTGTACAAACTCAAGTTGCCTAACTATATGAACTCAAGTTTCCTAACTATGTAAATTCACGTTGCTTAACTATAAATTCAAATTTCATAACTATATAAACTCAAATTGCATAACTGTATCAGCTCAAGTTTTACCACTATACAAACTCTAGTTTCATAGTCAGATAAAATCAAATTTTATGATTACATAAACTAAATTTTCATAATTATATGTAAGTTCAAGTTTCTTAATTATGTAAATTCAAGTTTTATAACTACATAAAATAAGGTTTAATAACTATATAACTCAAGTTTCATAACTACAAAAACTTAATTTTCAAAACTAAATAAATTCAACTTTCATAACTACAGTATACAAATTCAATTTCATAACTATATATATAAACTGAAGTTTATATAAACTCATTTTTATAACTACATAGTACTCAAGTTCCAAACCTATATAAATTCAAGTTTCATAACTATATAAACTCTAGTTCCATAACTATACAAACACAAGTTTCATAACTATATAAGCTACAGTCTCATAGCTATATAAACACAAGTTCCATAACTATTTAAACTCAACTTCATAACTATATAAACGGAAGTTCAATAACTATAAAAACAGTCTTCATAACTATATGAAATCATTTTTATAACTACATAAAACTCAAGTTCCAAAACTATGCAAACTCAGGTTTCGTAAGTAATAAACTTGAGTTTCATAACTATGTAAACTCCAGTTCCATAATAATACAAGCACAAGTTTCATAAATATATAAGAGCTATAGTTTCATAACTATATAAACGCAAGTTCCAAAACTATATAAAGTCAAAGTTCCGTAACTATGAAAACAATTTTCGTAAGTATATTAACTCATTTTCTAGAACTACATAAACTCAAGATTCGTATCTAATAAACTCAAGTTTCATAACTATGTACACTAAAGTTTCATATCTTAAAACTCAAGTTTCAAAACTATGTAAGCTCCAGTTCCATATCTATACAAATACAGGTTTCATAACTATGTAAACTCAATTTTCATAACTACATAAACTCAAGTTTCATAACTATACAAATACAAGTTTCATAACTCAACTTGCATAACTACATAAATTCAAGTGTCATGACTATATAAACTAAATATCTATAACTACATAAATTCAAGTGTCATGACTATATAACCTAAATATCTAGAACTACATAAATTCAAGTTTCATAACTATATAAACTAAATATCTATAACTACATAAATTCAAGTTTCATAACTATGTAACTACAAACTCAAGTTTCATAACTAATAAAATCAAGTTTCATAAATATGTAAGCTCAAGTCATCAAATTATAAAGAAAAAAGATAGTTAAAGTCGTCCTGAGATGTCTCTGTCTTTTACAACCACATTTGGGCCAGCCTCTCGTCAAGAACTTTTTTAAGGGTTTTGTTGCTCTCCCATTTTATCGCCTCTTTTCTCGCCTGCAATCTCTCCTTTTATGGGTCTTCAAACTGTTGGTATAAGGCTGCCAGACAGCAGTGTCGGAGACAAGCGTTTTAAAAAGGGCCTACGAGTGACGTAAGTCTTTTTTTTTATTCATGCTAATTGTGTCAGAGGAAATCAATGCGAAATACACTGACATAGAACAGCTTTCCAAAGTATGAAGGTTGGTTGAATCGACCACAAAATTATTTCGTTTGTAAAATATTTTGATAAATTAGTAAAATTTCCATTACATAAAATAATCATTGAGTGGTCATGTTAGGGAAGCATTTATGCGTATAAAGGTCAGGAATAAATTGTTCTCCAAATATACTTCAACAGAAGATAAGAAGATAAGAAAGGTGAAGATACGTAAGTAGAAGTAGTGCATAGGATATCGTATTCAAATAAGAAGGTTTTTAGGCAGTTTGAGTTCCTCGTTGGACGAGTGGGTTATGTGCTCACCTACTGATTCGATAGTCCTGAGTTCGGTTCCCTGCTCTACCAACGTGGAATCAGAGGAATTTCTTTCTGGTGATCAGAAATTCATTTCTCGATATAATGTGGTTCGGATCCCACAATAAGCTGTCGGTCCCGTTGCTAGATAACCAGTTGGTTCTTAGCCACGTAAAAATATCTAATCCTTCGGGCCAGCCCTAGGAGAGCTGTTAAACTAAGATATACTTAACTTTAAGCAGTTTGGTCTTATATAAACATCGGTAAACTAAAGGGGATGCCATTAAATAATTAGTATGGGTTGGTTGTAGTTTTTGTTAAACCTCTGGAAAATTGAAACAGTTTTTTTTGTGTGGAAAACCTTATACAACCAATTTCTATATATTTTTCTGTAATGCATTAGTTCTTTAAATATGGGAATTTTTATTAAAAGAGACTCTCCTACATAATTAGAAAATGTGTTTATGAATGCAGTAAAAAAGAAAACTTTGTGCAAGAATTACCATAGAGATAACATCGGTAAAAATTGTCCAACTCTTTTTAAGTCTCACTAAAGTTGCAAAGCTCTATTTTTGGAAAATGTGATAGGACTATCTTTCCAGGAAGTTACGAAAACCTCATTAACAGTATTTTATATGTAGAAGCGTCTCGTAAGAAGGATGAGCTGGGATTCCACGTAGGGAAAATATACGCTAATGAACAGCACAACTCTTTTTGTCGTGTTCCTTTTAGTAAGAATTGAAAAAAAATATTTTCTCTCATTCTTTCTTTTTTTAAATCCTCAGCTGAAAGCCCTTATGGACAGAGCCAACAGACTGTGATAAACCCAAGAGGCCTTCAAAGGGAAATCAGCCTGCGGAGAGCTAAGTGAAAGGAAATTGTGTTGTAGAATTGTGAGGGAATAGAAAATAAAACTGATAACCTGAAATTCAAGAGACGTCAGCAGTCAGAGTTTCCACGGATACCTAATGTAATATATCTGAGACACAGATCTTAGTCATTCATTTGGACCCTCGACAATCTCTCAGCAAAAACTATGGAAGTTCTAAAATGAGGATTATCTTTAAATGCCATGAGTATTTCTTAGCCCCTGTTGTCACGTCAGTTTCAGTAGCCATAAATCGATCAATCAATTCTAGTCCCTGCCAGGCTAATTATTACGTGAAGGAAGAAATTTCGAAGTGAAAACTTAGCTATGGAGGTGAATACAAGGCATAGGTTACGATTTTTATAAGTGTCAGAGATATCATTGACCTCCTTTTGAAGGCAAATGTGAGGAAAAGTGAATGACATTAATGCATGACAATCTTGTACAAATACGTCATTTATATCCACATACTTCGCATCCGTTTCCCATTTCCAAAATGAATATGGCACTAGTTTCCGCATCTCTTCCTCGCCTCTGAATTTCACTCGCGTTGCAACGGCTCGCCATAGTTGTCTATGCCCACAGAACCTGGCTCACAAATTACGTTGCTCAAGCTTCCCGAACAATAGTTCCGGAGCGTCGTATTGTCGTCTTAATATTAACCAGGAGTTGTTGTTCGTTAGGGCAACGGAATTCGGTTAACGAAGGTAATTTCCTGTCCCTTTGCGCCTTAGAAAGAGAGAGACGTTCCGTGGCCTTCGTCAAGGGATTAAATTACTGGGATAATCTTGCGTGCTTTTAAGATTTTTATCGGAGAATATATGACAGTAGAATGTTTTTTTTTTTTTTCCCAAATCATTTACTTGAAATATCCTCTTGCAAGTAATAGATCTTAAATATGTAATGCATATATATATATATATATATATTATATATATATATATATATATATATATATATGTATATATACATATATGTATATAAAACATGTGTGTGTCTATATATATATATATATATATATATATATATATATATATATATATATATATATATACATACATACTTGAGGCTTCCATTTGAGCCTGTATTCTCTCCCAACAACGATACAATAACTGCAATATCTAAAAGCAAATGACAGTTATGCTTGCAGTATTGAGTAATATAGTTTAATATAGTTTAATTGCATTGCGTAACGGCAGTCGCTTGTACAATTCAAATTTAATTCATACTTAACGATGTATACAGAGAGAGAGAGAGAGAGAGAGAGAGAGAGAGAGAGAGAGAGAGAGAGAGAGAGAGAGAGAATTCCTAACTAGTCATCATTGAAAATATGAATATGAAAATGACCACCGTTTTTTTTTCTTTCTTTCCTTCTTTCTTTCTATATAAAGTGAGCACAGTTAGAAGAGCGGAGCAAGTATTTCGGAGTGAGGTTGCTAGCCCCATACCCTTACGTAGCCACGAATACCCAAGTAATCGAGAGTTGTATCCTCCTTACTGGTCAAGGGAATGTTATGTTGTTATGTTTTCTAGACTGCGATGCAGTGTGTTCTCCTTTCAGTAATCAAGTTCTCGACAGTAAATATCACATTATACCTTTTTAGGTACTGACTTTAATATGCATATACTTTAATATTTAATCTAATGTTCTTGAAATGTTGACAGTAAGTATTAATTAGTTTATAAATACTGAAAGCAGTGTGATAACATTGTGTTTACTTTAACATGTTGATACTGTAATATTACCTTTGATATTCATGAAATATTTCTATTTCAGGTTTGCTTTCTAGAAAATGACAAGATAATTTCTGAACGCATTTGTAATTGAGGATAGCAACGAAACAAATATATTTGTTGGTTATTTTTTGTCACATCAAATCACATTCTAAACCTTCACGATGCGAATGTTGATATGTTTAAGACAGATGACCATTACTTTGGAACTGCTAATATTTTCACTTTACTCTTTTCTGTGACTCGTCTTTTTTTCTCTCTCTCTCTTGCAAAACCGGTTTTTTGTGACAGCGTTTGA
>NC_061107.1:88500590-88502512 GCF_015104395.2 Macrobrachium nipponense
AGATATTTCCAATATCTAATTAAAGAAATGTTGAGGATGAAACGGGATAGCTGGAGGTGATAGCAATGGTCTTTTCAGATCATTGTACAAAAACTGATCTGGATAATTGTGGCTTTCCTGTCAAGTATGTAATGTGAATGTTTCTCAAATCTAACTCTACATTGTTTGAACAACATATGAACAGTTGGGACACTTTGGCATCATCACTGAACCTTTCTAGAACTTGTGTTAGCTCTTTTTGTCACGTGATTTGTCTAAAAATTATGCATACAATTATACAGTTTGTCAGTTACCGCAGTCCGGCTGGTCCGGCTGGTGTCCTTGAATCTGACAATGAAATGGCACCTGAAAGATTCAATAACCAAAGTAGTTTGAAACACACTTATCTGGGACTACACAGCTTTCAACGTTGCAGATCATTTACCTCTGTGGTGCCTTGAAATTCATTTCACATCTCCAAGCTTAGTTCAATTTTAACAACAGATCCAGATAAAGTTAAGTTGGAGTTTTTGCATTAAATTTAACTTTTGAAAATTTGTTTCTAGCTTTTAGAAGGATAACAACTGCTCGACCATTAGGAGTTACTATAAATTCCCTTGTAAGGAGTACTTACAGCAAATCTATGTAGTTGCAGGTAGTTTTCATCGAAGAACTCTGTCAAGGAGGTCTTTAGGAAAGAATCAAGAGAGGGAAACGTAAGGAAACGACGAACCACAAAGTGAGCGCTTGGGTCCCTCAGCTGACAAGCTTCTCACAGCTAGTAATAGTCATACATACAGGACATCAATGGGTGTTTTGAAGATGGCCTCCTGCTTGTACGTTTCCTGTTGGCGCAGCTGGTATGATAGCTTACTGCGTGGCTGCTCTCTCTCTCTCTCTCTCTCTCTCTCTCTCTCTCTCTCTCTCTCTCTCATAATATAATAATAATGCACGTTATTGTGCATAAAATTCGTTCATGATTGTTGAGTATCAACAATTCAAATGTGCCTGAAATGTTTGAAAAAATCATATAAACTATTCTCTCTCTCTCTCTCTCTCTCTCTCTCTCTCTCTCTCTCTCTCTCTCTCTCTCCATTAACTTCTATAAACCTTCCGCAATGGAAGTTTTTTTTTTCTGTAAATGTAACACTTAAACATCTGCTACTCCAGAGAAAACGCATTTAACATTGCATGAAGCATTTTTCAGCTCCGTCTCTCCCTCTCACACCCCGCCTACCCCCTCCCCCCAAAAGTGAGAAAAAATAACAGTTCACTGCGATGTTTGTTCGCAGCTTTTATAAACAGGAATTATTTGCTCCTGTTATCGCGTGCGTTGCATTAAGATGATTAATCCGAGTTTAATAGAAAGAGAGTTTGATGGGATTCTGGGGAACAAAAGCGACGCTGGTATAGTTAAGAAACAGACACAGGAAATCAAGACTGATAAGCAAAATCTTGGAAAGATCGCAGGAGACAGACAGATGGACAGACAGACAGTAAGAAAAAAGAGAGTGAAAGAGACAGACGCAGACAGACAGAAAGAAAGAGAAATAAAGAGACTGACAGACAGACAGACAGGCAGACAGACAGAGAAAGAGAGATTGAGAAAGAGGTAGAGAGACAGACAGACAGACAGACAGAGACAGAGAGAGATCCAAGTAAAGTATAAATAGTCATATAGATGCGGAGACTTTAGCCTGAACAGCAATGAATTCTTGCATCATTTTAAAATACAAAAACCTTGAAAATTAAGAAAAGATATTTCAAATACGAAGCCAACGGAAAAAACAAAAGGATTCCAGACGCGAATGATACTGAACAAATACTTTTTTTTAAACCTAACCGTCACTTTGTAGATCAGTAACAAATGTAAACCCCATTGAAAATTGAAGTTGCATTTGATCACTGAAGAAGTTTGAGTTGATTTTTCTTTTGAGTAATTA
>NC_061107.1:88503012-88508012 GCF_015104395.2 Macrobrachium nipponense
TTTTTCTTTTGAGTAATTATAAGTATCTTTCGGGACAGTAAATTTATGTTGACCCACAGTAAGCTACTACAGTTATTCTCTCTCTCTCTCTCTCTCTCTCTCTCTCTCTCTCTCTCTCTCTCTCTCTGTATGAAAAAGTTAGAGTTGGTTTTTCTTTCGAGCAATGCAATCATCTTTCGGGACAGTAAATTTGTTTTCCTACAGTAAGCTACTGCAGTTATTCTCTTCTCTCTCTCTCTCTCTCTCTCTCTCTCTCTCTCTCTCTCTCTCTCTGTATGAAAAAGTTGCAGCTGGTTTTTCATTTGAGTAAAGCCATTATCTTTCGAAATAGTAAATTCATGTTTCCTGCAGTAAGCTACTACAGTTAGCCTCTCTCTCTCTCTCTCTCTCTCTCTCTCTCTCTCTCTCTCTCTCTGTATGAAAAATTTAAAGCTGGTTTTTCTTTTGAGTAAAGCCATTATCTTTCGAAATAGTTAATTCGTGTTTCCTGCAGTAAGCTACTACAGTTATTCTCTCTCTCTCTCTCTCTCTCTCTCTCTCTCTCTCTTCTGTATGAAAAAGTTACAGCTCGTTTTTCTTTTGAGTAAAGCCATTATCTTTCGAAATAGTAAATTCATGTTTATTACAGTAAGCTACTACAGTTATTCTCTCTCTCTCTCTCTCTCTCTCTCTCTCTCTCTCTCTCTCTCTGTATGAAAAGTTACAGCTAGTTTTTCTTTTGAGTAAAGCCATTATCTTTCGAAATAGTAAGTTCATGTTATCCTACAGTAAGCTACTACAGTTATTCTCTCTCTCTCTCTCTCTCTCTCTCTCTCTCTCTCTCTCTCTCTCTCTCTCTCTCTCTGTATGAAAAAGTTAGAACTGGTTTTTCTTTTGAGTAAAGCCATTATCTTTCGAAATAGTACATTCATGTTTTCTGCAGTAAGCTACTACAGTTATTCTCTCTCTCTCTCTCTCTCTCTCTCTCTCTCTCTCTCTTCTGCGTGTGTGTGTGTGTGTGTGTATGTGTGTGTCTGTGTGGAAAAGAAAGTCTTCTGTTCTTACTCCCGGCTAACTGAATACAGATGCGAGGTGATAGGGCAGTGCGCATGCGTTGGACTCACAGAGCGTAATCCCCTGATATGTTTCAGGGAAGACCCCGGAGTTAGCATCCTTTGCACAAGAATTCCCGGCGGATATTAGGGGCTATGGCCTCGTACACTGTAGTTGTTATGTAAAGGGAACTGCGTCCGTGATACAAGAATCCTCTTATATTCGATCATCATAAGAGGATCCATTGTATAATCTTGGTGATACATATATTTTTGATTGTACGAAAAGTGTACTAGTACAATTCATTGTGGACGCTGAAATTCTTACACTTTGCGTAAGAGAATATAGAACAAAATTTAAGGAAAAACCGTTGGCACAGTAGAAAAAAAAATGAAAAGAGAATAAATGGTGTTTGAGATGATTTTGCAAATGCTGTCCTGTTTGGATAATTTGTAAGAACCCCATAATTATATTCTCGGTCACTGTGCGTTATTATCTTTCAGTGTTTCTTTGAGTATATATACATATATATATCTGAGGCTTCTCTTACTTTTCTGTTCCTGTTTGGGTAAATGTTACGCCTTTTCAGTAGTCTTTAAGATCCGTCTACGTTCGTAAACCATAATCTTCACTACAGTAAGCAGCATTTAATGAGACTCCCATGTTAAGCATTGGTCAGAGTACGTTCCAGAGATGAATTTGACCCATGTCAGTCAGAGTACGTTCCAGAGATGAACTTGACCCATTGGGGCACTTAAACAGGAGTTGGAGTGGTTGAACAGCAAGGTAAAGAGACCAACAAAATACAGGAGATGGAGCACAAGGATCTAAAGGTGGAACTGAGGAAAAAAATCCACAGTGTTGGAGTAGTTGGACAGCAAAACACAGGAGATGAAGCACAAAGATCTAAAGGTGGAAATGAGGAAAAAAATCCGCAGTTGCTGTAAGAAAAAATATTTAGAGAGATTGGACAGAAAGATTGAGGAAAGGAAGCGGGAATGGAAGTACTAAAGTATAATACTAAAATGTGATGCAGGTAGCGACCGAAAGGACGCTGCAGGCATCTTACAAACACCCTTCGGTGATGTCTACAGTGCACCACGTGAGGTTGCACTGACGGCACTACCTCCTTACGGGGATCCTATAACTTTGCCCTGGCCAAAGAAGGAATAATAAATCAAAGAATTGCTTAGCACGAAAACTAAGGAAACTGTAGTCATCGCCATCTTCCCATCGTTTAGCACCGCTGAAATATTCTGCAAAAAAAAAAAAAAAAAAAAAAAAAAAAAACAATGGTGATTTAGTACACTGGAGCCGAGTATGTGTTCATTATTGGACTATTATTTGACATAAAGTCAGTATTGCTGCTAAGTCTATTTGTACCATATATTTTTTATAAAATACATCATGTGTTAATACCATAATTGTCGGTGACTGTGAATAAATAGCAATACGTAGATTCAATCAAAGTTTAAATATTGCAAAAACGTGTGAATAGAACCTGATAAAAAGGCTGTCTGTTTTTTTTTATTATTGTTTTTTTATGTATCATTTTTATTATCCTATTCAATGTTCGTAATCATAACTTCATAGCAATGCCAGTCACAAACACTCGTTTGTGTCTTGTCTTTTGTTATATAAAAAATAGACAAGAATATTTTGGAGATCTTGTTATCTTATAATCGCTTACTATACGTCTAGTACGCAATCGACTCAAAACGTGAATCCAAATTATTAGCAAATACTGGAACAGAATTGAAAGAAGATAGCTCTCTACTTGCTGAGGGTTTTATCTGGAATCTAATGGAATCCACCAGAATGTTCAAGGATTCCTTTTGAAGTTTTTTTTTAAGCTTTTTTTTTTTTCTTTTGAAGTTTTTTCCCTTTTGAAGTTTTTTTTTTTGAAGTTTTTTCCTTTTGAAGTTTTATTTTTCCTTTTAAAGTTTTTTCTTAAATACACGTCTTGCACTGTAGGATTCAGCTGCAATTCTAAGTTGACACTGTCCTCGGTTATGGGAGGCAGCCAGAGTGTAAAGGGGAACTGACCAAGATAGCACAGGAAGCGACCTACAAGTCACCGACATGCCATATGGAAAAGTCTGCAACTTATTGCATACATATTGTTAACATGTTGGAAGCAAGTCAACAGCACTGGAAGACATCTGTAAGGAAGTCGTACATGTCATAGACACGAATATGCAACTTATTGCATACCTATCATAAACATATTGAAAACAAGTCCAAAGTACTGGAAGACAGCTGTAAGATAGTCGTCAGCATATCATAGACACGAGTCTGCAACTTATTGCATGCATATCGTAAACATATTGAAATCAAGTCAAAAGCACTGAAAGACAGCTGTAAGAAAGTCGTGTGGTATCATGTCGAAGGCCTAGGTTGGTTATCCTTTTCTTACTATTCTTCATTACCAATTTGTCTATCAGAGCTGGTCCTTTGTGCCCCTACACTTCCTTCTGCAGTCTTTCTGTTAGTGGGGAATGGTGTTTGTATCCTCTAGGTAGTTGTAGTCTTTCACTGATGATACCTATGATTAACTTCCACATAATTGGTAGGCATATGACAGGCCTGTAGTTACTTGCTAATTTCCCTTGTTCTTGTCTTTTTGTACTAGGGATGTTCTCTCTGTGGTCTTCTATTTGGGCGCGTGGTGGTTTTTTATACAATACTGGAGTTTTCATTTATTTACATATGCTCAACAAAAAACCTGTTTGTCATTCTAAAAGCTGATTTAAACACCCTGAATTTAATGCAGTAATTCAGTTAGTCTATCAAAATAATTGTCCCTGTCATTTCATCAATAAATTATTGTTTTTATATATTATTTTTACTGTTTCATTACGCCACTAAAACACCTACTAACATATAGTTTAGGTTTTCTATCTTTACATATTCAAACGCCCACTCACATCCTGTCTCCAATATCAAAGAGAAGTATTGATTCCTCGTTATTTATATCCCGTTTCCAAATCCCCCCCCCCAATTTTCAGAAGAATAGAAAAAATCTTGCTAGATTGATTTCATTTTGCATTTTGAAGACTCTCCTCTTTTATGAAAAGGACGTCCCTTTCACCGCGCTATGACGAGACCAGGGCCCGAAACGAAATTGCAACTGAAAAGCTTTATGTGAGCGGAAATGTTCCTCTCTCTCTCTCTCTCTCTCTCTCTCTCTCTCTCTCTTTTTATTCCGAAGAAAACCGTTCGCGCCTGTGGAAGATAACAAAACGTCCCTGCCATGTGTGTTTAAATTGTGTGCACCATTAATACAGACGCGTGATGGATAAAATACTAAATTAAAGCAAATCCTAAGACTATTAAAATATGAGTCTTTGGTCATTGGTAAAACTTCCGAACACTATCATTATCATAAAAGTAAATTCCAAAAGCAGTATAAATCTACATCAATAATAATCAGAAGAACAATAAGACCGTGAATATCTGACCCCGACAAAATCTATAAAATATTGTTGTTAGTCATTTGCCTTCACTTGAAGGTTTTCAAGAGTCCTGTAACAAAGTCACTCAATGAACTGAATCGGGTCATGGACACTCTCCAGGGCTTTCAGAACCACTCGAATCGTGGATTTAGCTCACTTCAGAGTCTCATTAATTAAATCATTGTCCACTAAATCGAGTTCTAAAGGCCCCTTGTATTCGAGAATCTTATTAGTCTTGCTGATTACGGCTGTTTCTGGGATGTAACTTTGGACCCTGAATTTATACTTACAGTAGAGGTCCTGTTGGTGACAGAATTATTGCCTGGAACACAATTAGCGTCAGGTCAAGATTGTTGGGACGTTCTCCTGAGCGGAAAGTTTCACTTTTGACTTGTGAATAGGTGCATATCAGGAAGACACTGCAGGACTGTTCATTGTTAATTAGAATATTGCTTTGCGCAATGTCATGGAAATTTATATCGAATATGGTTTTTAGAATATCAAACATCAAAT
>NC_061107.1:88513012-88535512 GCF_015104395.2 Macrobrachium nipponense
CCCATTCAACTTTAAATTTGATACTGGACACTAACGCGTTTAATTTTGAAAGGAATTCATTAAAATTGCCCCATCTATTAGCTCAAAATGTTAGAATATCATCTACATATCTCATCTATAGCATGTTTTTGGGTTTTATTGCAATGATACCCAAAAACATGCTATGGATGAGATATGTAGATGATATTCTAACATTTTGGGATAATAGATAGGGCAATTTTAATGAATTCCTTTCAAAGTTAAATGCATTAGTGCCCAGCATTAAATTTAAAGTTGAATGGGAAACAGACAACAAAATTCCTTTTCTTGATGTTTTAATAATCAGAGGCATGTCAGAATACAAATTTACCATAAACAGAAAACCAACGTTCTCACTTTCATACATTCACTACTTAAGCTATCATGACAATCATATCAATATAGGCATAGCCAGCAACCTATTCTGAAGAGCCTTACGAATTTGTTCCCCAAATTTCCTGGAAAAAGAATTTGAACTAATTCGTAAGCAACTTTCATCTTTAAGGTATCCTGTTCATATAACTGAGAAAGCAATTCACAAAGCAAACGTAATTTTCTAATGACCCCCTCAAGACAAGACCAGAGATACACCCAACAAAAAAATAAAAAATTGGACAGGATTAAGACAGTTACCCACACCCTTGGAAAATCTAACCCTTTTGCATTTACTTACCCAAACACCTTAGCCAAGTCCCTGATTAACGTCCAACAAAAGACATACCCCAAGGACACAGGCATTTACAAAATCCCATGCCTGGACTGTGACCAATCTTACATCGAATTTACAGGAAAATCACTTCCCCAGAGATTAATACAACATAAACGGTCAGTTAGGTATGGAGAACAGAACTCGGCTATTTTCAACCATATAAATGAACATAACCATAGAATAAACTGGAATTGGTCACGTTTAATTTATAACAGCAACTGCCGGTACAAGAGTCAAATGATGGAATCGGCCTTGATTACACAGAGGCAGGTAATGAACATCTCAAAAAGAGCATGGGATTCATATATCATCGACAAGATTTTCATTCAACCAACGCTTAAAAAGATTAAAGGAAGATTATCACCGGGAGTGATCTAAATTGGCTTACCTGTGGATGGACCTCTTGGTATAAATACCACCTTTTCTGTAACTTTTCTCATTCATCTACCTGAAGAGGGAGACATTAGTCTCTGAAGTACAGTATTTTTCTTTTCTCTATTTATTTTGGTGTTTTTATGGGCTCCTTTTATTAGATGGAATTCTTTTGCAATAGAACATTTTTACCATTTACCTATCTATCTATCTATCTACTATCTATCTATCTATCTATCTATCTATTTATCTATCTATCTATTTATCTATCTGTCTATCTATCTATCTATCTATATATATATATATATATATATATATATATATATATATATATATATAATAGATAATACATATATATATATATATATATATATATATATATATATATATATTATTATCTATGTATATATATTATATATATATATATGTGTGTGTGTGTGTGTGTGTGTGTGTGTGTATAATATAAATAATGCTCTTCCCAACATGTTGAAGCTTCAAGCAATCTTTTAATACGTCCGATGGTCTGATAAACAATTCATTATAACTCACTATTGGTTAGAGTATTTGTGATGTTGTTTTTCGTCGGATTTTATTTTATAATCAGTTTGGATACTCTTCCATTATCATATATAAATTATGCATATAACTTTGTAAACGCCGACTGTACATTCAACAGAATGAAATATAGCAAGATGATAGGAAAATATAAAGCAAAATTCAAGCTAATATCGACATCACATGATTTGGGGAAAACCAACTACGTAGTAAAAAGGAATAACGTATTATGCATGTTGATTTCGTACGCGGATACATACATACGCACACAGACAGCTATGTATATATGAAAGAGGCATTTTCATGAATTTCACGAGTATGGCCCAAAGGCTCCCGTGTGCGATTCGAGTCTTGGTGAGGTTCCAAGTCAAGAAATGATATGCATTCTCTGCCCCATCCGGCGGATATCGCTGACGGCTGTTTTTTGACAAACGTTTGAATTGGGGAAAGGGACCAGAGGTGCCAGCAGAATTCCTCGAACGAACTGCAAGAAAGGATTCTTTAAATAGTAGTTTTTCTCTCTTTTTTTTTCTGCTGCATTCCTGCCCCAATACAACTCTCCTTATACGTTGATCATTCCCTTGCATTTGTATTTATTTAGTTATTTGTCCACTGGTCTGATTTTATAAAAACATGTCTCCTCTCGCTGTATTTTCCATTACCTTCTGGCACCTCTTTCGAATAAACTCGGTAATATTCTTTGGAGGCTTGAATTTCTTGCCAATGGCCCCTGCGGGCTTGTTCCATAATAATAATAATAATAATAATAATAATAATAATAATAATAATAATAATAATAATAATAATATACTTTATTAAAAGTAATGGCTACTTCAGCAGCGTTACACTTGTAGAGATTCTTCTCTATTTTGCGAATAGCGGCTTTTTCAGTGCTACTTAAACAGGCTAGTAGAGCGCCTATAGAGGTCATGGTAAAAATAGGTGATATATTTGAATTTTACAGATAAACTATGATACATAGTCATCAAAGTCATTAACGATTTTCTCTCTCTCTCTCTCTCTCTCTCTCTCTCTCTTATCTCTCCTCTCTCTCTCTTTCTTAAAGCGAGCTTTCGTCTGGAGCTGCCAGACATCCTCGGGCTGGGAAGCTGAGGGTGGACTGATCTTGGTGCGGTGTCCGTCCTCCTTATATCTGTGGTTGACAGCAGGGGGTCTGCCCCATGCTTGTCTCCTATTGGCTGGTGGCGGTGAGTCTTGTTTTCATTGGCTGCCTGAGCCAGGTCTCAAGCCACTTTCTTCGGGCCGATGGTTGCGTTGCAGCATATCCTGCAGCCGCCTGGACCTCCTAAGCGGCGCTTGTAACATTGATGGGCGTTGCGCTACACTGTGGGACGTCACGGCTACTTTGATTTCCATCGGCTGCAGGAGTACCTCGTTCGGGGGCGTTGTCATCCATAGAGTTGTCATGATCGGTGGTGTCATTGTTGGTGGCAGGTCTTCTCATACTCGTAGGGAGGAGAAATTCTTCCTGCGTCGTATTCAGAGTAGGTTTTATTTGCTGGATGAGTAGCGCCTCCAGCAGGCGCAACCGACGGGCATCAGGGGCCTTCCCGATGATCTTCGTGTTCTTTATGATGACATCTCGGGAGATGGCCTCGTGATGTTTGGTGCGGGCGTGATTCTTTATAGCCCCCTCTTGGGCGTGGCACGAGAGTCTCTTCGAACAGTCGCATGGTAGTCATACCTACGTAGGCGCCGCTGCATTCGCGGACTGGGCATGTATATTGGTACACTACATGCGTCTGCTTCAGGGGTTCTCGTACCTGTGGAGAGGGGTTATTTTTCATAATAAGATCGCGCGTCCTCCGATTCTGGTAATATATGATTAGGTCGATATTCTTGGTGTCGTCAGTCGGGGATACATTATCGGAAATAATTTTCTTAATGGCGTCCTCTTCACGGTAATGGGAATACATTATCGGAAATTATTTCCGATAATGTATCCCCGACTGACGACACCAAGAATATCGACCTAATCATATATTACCAGAATCGGAGGACGCGCGATCTTATTATGAAAAATAACCCCTCTCCACAGGTACGAGAACCCCTGAAGCAGACGCATGTAGTGTACCAATATACATGCCCAGTCCGCGAATGCAGCGGCGCCTACGTAGGTATGACTACCATGCGACTGTCGAAGAGACTCTCGTGCCACGCCCAAGAGGGGGCTATAAAGAATCACGCCCGCACCAAACATCACGAGGCCATCTCCCGAGATGTCATCATAAAGAACACGAAGATCATCGGGAAGGCCCCTGATGCCCGTCGGTTGCGCCTGCTGGAGGCGCTACTCATCCAGCAAATAAAACCTACTCTGAATACGACGCAGGAAGAATTTCTCCTCCCTACGAGTATGAGAAGACCTGCCACCAACAATGACACCACCGATCATGACAACTCTATGGATGACAACGCCCCCGAACGAGGTACTCCTGCAGCCGATGGAAATCAAAGTAGCCGTGACGTCCCACAGCGTAGCGCAACGCCCATCAATGTTACAGCGCCGCTTAGGAGGTCCAGGCGGCTGCAGGATATGCTGCAACGCAACCATCGGCCCGAAGAAAGTGGCTTGAGACCTGGCTCAGGCAGCCAATGAAAACAAGACTCACCGCCACCAGCCAATAGGAGACAAGCATGGGGCAGACCCCCTGCTGTCAACCACAGATATAAGGAGGACGGACACCGCACCAAGATCAGTCCACCCTCAGCTTCCCAGCCCGAGGATGTCTGGCAGCTCCAGACGAAAGCTCGCTTTAAGAAAGAGAGAGAGAGAGAGAGAGAGAGAGAGAGAGAGAGAGAGAGAGAGAGAAAATCGTTAATGACTTTGATGACTATGGTATCATAGTTTATCTGTAAAATTCAAATATATACACCTATTTTGACCCTGTATTTTACCATGACCTCTATAGGCGCTCTACTAGCCTGTTTAAGTAGCACTGAAAAAGCCGCTATTCGCAAAATAGAGAAGAATCTCTACAAGTGTAACGCTGCTGAAGTAGCCATTACTTTTAATAAAGTATGCTTGAGAGAGGGTCTGCTTCCTAAGTACAATAATAATAATAATAATAATAATTTGAAAATAGAAGCACTGACCTACGTAAATATAATTAATTTGTAGAATGAGGCTTTGGCTATTGACATATGAAAAATTCAGCCATAAAGCCAAGCTTTGAGACACTCAGCTATTCCGTGCTTGAGACATGGAAAGTGGAAGTTAGAGTGGCTGCACAGCTGGACAGCAAAAGTGAAGAACAGAAGCAAACAACTTTTAGTAATGCCTACAGTGTACCACTTTATTTGCTCTGACGGATCCACCCTTTGACAGGGGATTTTTAGGATGTTATCATGAAGACCATTCTTCTTCTACCTTCGTGTTCTTGACGTGGAATTTCTTCACGAGCTTCATCTATTATGCTGAACATTTATTTTTGAAATATTTTCAGAGAGTCTAAAGTGTTATCGAGTCTGGATCACCTTACATTTCCATTTATTATTCGAATATTATATTACTGATCATTTGCTTCTGCGGAAATGTTTTCTTGCTTGTGGACATATATCCAAAAAATTCCTTTAATCGTAACAAGGACGATGCTGGTATTTCAGCCATTACTAAACTACCTGGCATTACTACTTCATCTTGTCTCTTTGCTATAGTCTATCTAGTTCCGTTTAAATATATATTAGCTAATACCGAAAGCTGTTAACCAGCTTAAGACTATGAAAATGTTTAACAATATTTTACTTCTATATATTTTGTAACAGCTGGAAGTCTTGGCAGAGCAGCTATGAGGACAGGAGCTTTTGCGTCTGCGATCTATTGTTATTTAATTGTCTGTGGAATATGCTGCCTCTTTCGCATAAATTAGGTACGTTATATGGTGCAGAAGACTGAAGTTGTAACATCGTGTCTACTAAATGGAAAACATCTATGATCTTAGTGCATCCAATTTTCTCTTTTACTAAGATTACTAGAAATGACAGTTGCACAGCTCGAGTAGATATTACTGAAGTTGTGAAAACCTTGAATATAAGCATGCAGGATTCAAGCTATGGCAGTCAGACAATATGTGAAGTAATATCTCTCCTGAAAGCAATTGATTTTCAATTTTGCTTGACTGTGACAGTACTGAGTGATCTTTCAAAGCTGTCTCACATTGTATCAAAGAATCTGCAAATTAAAACTCTTAACATTGCTGCAGCATCTATTCAAGTACAAGCACTGATTTCAGAGATCAGCAAGAAGCGACCTGATGAACAGTTCGAAGAGTGCTAGAATCTGGCCACCACAGTGGATGATACTTCATTAGCAAATAAAAAATCAAAATAAATTACATTTTTGAAGCGGTTGTCGCAGTTGCTCGGGGTAAACATCCTACGGATTTTCCCTCTCAGTAAGTTGTGCATTCATGAACCAGGACAGGGTAAGCAGAATAGGCCTAAATATAGTACAATGAATGTGAAAGTTCAAACCATAGTTTTTCAGAGAGGAAAATTTAATTCCCATTGTTGCCATTTTATATGGGACATGGTAATAATTTTTAAGCAAATTTGCTAATTTGCTTTTTGCTAATGAATCTAAACACTACCACTTACAAGAACAATGTAGAGTAGTTGTTATTACAACAACAGACCCAAGCTCTTTATTTTTTAGAAATACGGATGAGGCCTACACTTTTTCAAATAAAAGGATACTTCCTAGATCACGAAAATCGTTAAGACAAATATATTTCATTAGACCTAAGCTTAGTTAGATTTTGATAGAAGATTGTAAATCAAATATTATGAAACACTTTTACAAGTTTAATAAATGCTTGGGTCGATACAAAACTTGCAAAGGAAAATGTTTCTTATATTTTATAAGGCTCATCTATTAAGCATGCGCTTGCAACATTCAAAGGAACACATTACTGAATAAGCTGTTAACATGTTGTGAACTTTTCTGTCCAGGTGATAGTGACAAAATATTGTTGCAAACATGCATCTGTTCGCAACAGATGTTTTTAAGAACCGTGTATGCGCACTGATATAGCACCTTTGAAATTCATTCTTTATGAAGAGTCAATTTCTGCTTTATTAATGTTGGATATGCCGTTGAAAAAGATAGCATTTTGATGTATATTCAATCTCAAATTTAAAAACTTGAAGAAATAACCGAAAAAACAATGAGCAAAGTAAATTATAATAGTATATGCTACATTAATATCTTGGTACTCAACAAAATCTCATTTTCTTTATTTGAAACCAATAACATTTTCTTTTGCTTTTATTACATAGACTAATGTAAATATGACACTTAGGTGAAACAAGTACTTGAGGTCAAAGACACGATTTCTTTTTTTTTCTTTTTTTTTTCTTTTTTTTTTTTTTTTTTGCAGTAGCGTAAGCAAATTACTCCTAGACTGGAGTGTGGTATGATTTTTATGATGATTTTAGTAATGTGTGCCGCTGCATGTATAAACTGCGTATATAAGTGCCGTTCTGGACGGAAGCTTGTTCCGAGTGTAGAGATGTCAGTGACACATTCTTTTGCTGAATAAACATATAATATGCCCGGTTATGCCGAGGAGTCACTAGGCGGTGACCGAGCAACTATTATGTATAGATTTACAGGTATATAGAAAATGCTTATGAGAGAGTGCAGATAGGCCATTTTTCGGCAATTTTGTGGGCTTCATGAACGCTTGTTTCAGCGCTGAGCGGTGCTGATGATAGCCTGTGTTCCCCTGGACACTGTTGAAATTCCGCTCTCATAATCGAGAGAAACTCTAGATTCTCTGACCGTTGAACCGGTCTATGTCCGGACGCCATGGTGGGATCTTCCGTTGTGACGTCATATAACTATTCCTCCCGTGGAAATCAGATTATGGGCGTGGAACGGAGGGATTCGTTGATGCGCTCGTTCCCAACTAAATGAAACGTTATGCAAATGCTTTTGCTTGGATTTTACAGCATTTCCTTCACTTCTAATGAGTAAAATATTGCTTAAAATTTTTAATGCACTCATGAGGTGCTTGAAGCTCCAGTGAATCGCACATGATGGAAGATCTTCCTCAAATTTGTTAATGGAAAAGGGCAGGGGATCCCACGTCTGTCTCAAATAGCAGGATACCCTGCCTCTGCCCCAAAGGGCAGGTTACCCCTCCTGTGCCCCAAAGGGCAGGTTGCCCCGCCTCTGGCCCAAAGGGCAGGGGACCCTGCCTCCACCCCAAAGGGCAGGGGACCCGGCCTCTGCCCCAAAAAGCAGGGTGCCCCACCTCTACTCCAAAGAGCAGGGTGCCCAGCCTCTGCCCCAAAGGACACGGTGCCCTGCCTCTGCCCCCAAAGGAAAGGGTGCCCTACCTCTGCCCCAAAGGGCAAGGGGTCCCGCCTCTGCCCTCAAAGGACAGTATACCCGGCCTCTGCCCCCAAAGACGGGGGACCCGCCTCTGCCCTCAAAGGACAGTATACCCGGCCTCTGCCCCCAAAGAACAGGGGGTCCCGCCTCTGCCCTCAAAGGACAGTATACCCGGCCTCTGCCCCCAAAGGACAGGGTACCCTACCTCTGCCCCAGAGGGCCCCACCTCTGCCCCAAAAGGCAAGGAGCCCTGCCTCTGCCCCAAAGGGCAGGGGCCCCCACCTCTACCACAAAGGGCAAGGGGCCATGCCTCTGCCCCAAAATACAGGGGATCCAGCCTCTGGAGGCCCCGCCTCTACCCTAAAGAGCTGGAGGCCCTACCTCTGCCCCAAAGAGCAGGGTGCCCTGCCTCTGACCCAAAGGGCATGGGGCCCCGCCTCTGCCCCAGAGGGCTGGGGGCCCTGCCTCTGCCCCAAAGGGCAGGGGGCCTCACCTCTGCCCCAAAGGGCAAGGGGCTCCGCCTCCACCCCAAAGGGCAGGGGACCCCGCCTCTACCCAAAAAGGGCTGGTGACCCCACCTCTGACCCAATGGGCAGGGGACCACACCCCTGCCCAAGGCCCCATCTCTGCCCCAAAGAGCAGGGGACCCCGCCTCTGTCCAAAAAGGGCAGGGGGCCCTTCCTCTGCCCCAAAGGGTAGGTGACCCCGCTTCTGCCCAAAAAGGGCAAGGGACCCAGCTTCTGCCCAAAATGGGCAGTGGCCTCCGCCTCAGCCCCAAAGGGCAGGGGACCCCGCCTCTCCCAAAAAGGGCAGGGGCCCCATCCTCTGCCCTAAAGAGCAGAGGACCCTGCCTACCTCAAACGACAGAGTACCCTTGACTTGAGAATCTGCCACTTGCTCCAAAAATTCCAAGAGATCGTTTTCAGATTGCTGAAGGAGAGATCCAAAGGAAAGGCTAGCTTCATTTATTGGATTTTATTTAACATTATTTTAATATTCTTGAATTATATTGACTTTTAAAGGATTCCATAGAAAGCACTGTATATTTAAAACTTTTATTATGAAATGTGTCTTAGTTCTGGACTTCTTGAATAAAATATACGTAGAGAGGAAAAATGAATTCATTTTTTATTGTATCTCATCCTATGACCGCACATCCATCACAAGATCCTCTTCTCTGCCACGTGCATTTTCCGTTCTCGGTCTTTCTTCATCGGGCGCTTTTGGAGTTCGTAAACCATCGCCGGTCTGTTTATATTATTAACATTCCTTTAACCTCCTAACTAATCCTCCTGTCGCTCCATATCCCTAGTGACAATCTCCAGTTTATGCGATCACTTTGTATTCTGTGGTCGATTTTGGAATTGTTTTGATTTGGTTTTATATTTTACTTTCGAAAAATTTCATATGGAAATTTTTTAACACAGGATATGAAAGGTTACCAAAGATTTTTTAAGTAGATTTCCCTGAGAATTCAAATTACACATATTTTTATTAATTCTATTAGAATGTTCTTGGGAAATGGTATATCTTTTTATGAAATTTACTGTCACATTATTCTATGCATTATTTAACACATTTACGAAGTCACCATTGTTTTTATGGTGACATCAGGGATAGTATCATCCTCTCTTTCTCTTCCAACCATCCTCTAGAGATTTTACCAATAATAGGTCTAGCAGGAACATTTGTTTTGTGCGTTTTAATTGTTTCACACATAAACGGCAACAGAGAGTATTCTGTACTTTTCAAAAGGTCCCACGTATTCAGCGTTTAGTAATTATATATATATATATATATATATATATATATATATATATATATATATATATATAATATATATATATATATATATAGTAATTATATATATATATATATATATATATATATGATATATATAATTACTAAACGCTGAATACGTGGGACCTTTTGAAAAGTACAGAATACTCTCTGTTGCCGTTTATGTGTGAAACAATTAAAACGCACAAAACAAATGTTCCTGCTAGACCTATTATTGGTAAAATCTCTAGAGGATGGTTGGAAGAGAAAGAGAGGATGATACTATCCCTGATGTCACCATAAAAACAATGGTGCCTTCGTAAATGTGTTAAATAATGCATAGAATAATGTGACAGTAAAATTCATAAAAAGATATACCATTTTCCCAAGAATATTCTAATAGAATTAATAAAAAATGTGTAATTTGAATCTCAGGGAAATCTACTTAAAAAATCTTTGGTAACCTTTATATCCTGTGTTAAAAAATTTCCATATGAAATTTTTCGAAAGTAAAATATAAAACCAAATCAAAACAACTCCAAAATCGACTACAGAATACAAAGTGATCGCATAAACTGGAGATTTATATATATATATATATATATATAATATATAATATATATATATATTATATATATGTGTGTGTGTGTGTGTGTGTGTGTGTGTGTGTGTGTGTGTGTATAATCAGATATTGTATACGAATATAGTATATTTATGTATATTTGGAGGGTTAAAAAGAAGTTACATTGCTTATGTTGATAGACTATATATAAATTAATGTTGAAAGTGTCCTGAAAGTGCATGGTAATGTATGTAAATGTCTATGTAAATCTGGTATGTAAGCCTACAGGGCGGGGGGTGGGATTTGGGGGGGGGGGGTTGTTGGCTTTAAAGCGCGTTTTCATGAACCTTGGTGCAGTCAGGTAAGGTGATCAAGCTAAGGCCCGCTGTACAACTCTGTTCCCATTTAACAATCAGCTTCGAAACCGTAAGATATAGTTTTAACCCTTTTACTCTAAATTGCTGGTCTTTTAGGGAAATGGATTTGTTGCATGTAGTTGGTGTGATAAAATGTTTGCTTTTGGACGAAATACGATACCGTGAATAGATGCATGAACCAACGTTGTATAAGGTTGGTTTTCATCATATCAATCCAAAATGTCAACCTTATCGCTTCACATTTCGTAACAGAATCCAATTGGGATTATAGCTAAAGCTGACGGTTTATAAGGCCTTTTAAAGTCTGTCATACAGTGGATGTTTTAAGCTTATTGTAAGGATCTGGGATAATGTAGTTCCTTTCATAGTGTATGCCAAAGATGCCGAGTTCTACGATGTAGGAAAACATGGGCATTCTCCTAGAAAGGTGTTTCTCAAGGAAGTTGTGGAACTTATTTTGAATCCCCTTGTCATCTTGCATCAGTGATTGGTGCCTTAAAACCAGCTTCTAAGAATCTCTACCAGATTTATCAGATTTTGTGTAAAAATGACATCAGTATTAATCGGTTTATCAACTAGTATAAGCAAACACAAAATCCAATATAATTTATTTTCCCTTTTGAACGCTGTTGCATTGCCTTCCCACTCTTGAAGACCGCCACAGTGCAGCGGCCGCGCTGCCATAAGGACAGTTTCATCTAAACCTACCAACCACAGAAGGATCAGTTGGCCAATCCCCTCGAATATTTGGAGTTTTCACAGCAAAAATGTGTCCTGTTTATTTATGAATATTACTAGTCATGTAATATTTTGAGATGAAAGCGAGATTTACAGAATGGCTGACTGGCTGTTGGAGACAAACAAGCGACCTTTTCGATTAGATTTGAGATGAGTCAGTTCTGACTTAATTCGTTCTATTTATCAATGCAGATTCCAGACCATTAAGTACGTAGCCTTTGAGCGTCAATGGAGTAACGATTACTTTAGACATTTCTCCCAGGGATCGCATTGAAAACATAAAGTGGAAATCAGTGTCTATCGCGTAATCAAGAAATTTCTCCGTTACTTTCAATAGTTTAATTTCTAAGTTGTTTTGACTGTCACTAAATGTTAGTAGCGATGTGTTCTGTGCTGCCTTCTTTAAACATGGCAGAATTTGTTGAGAGGAAAAAATGGATTATTCAAGACATCTCCCTAGTAACGTTTTATGCACCGTCTATATCCTTTATGAAAATCATTTTTAAGTTTTCATAATCTAGATATTATGGTCAGTGCAATTATGATTTTGCTTGCTGTGCACGATTTTCCTGGTAAATGTAATTATTCATGAGAATAATTACATTTTAATTTTTATTCCAATCGGATAGGTCTACTTTCACGTAATGACTGGTCTGCCAGCACATTATCCAAGGTACAGTCGAGTTCTAGGCTGTTCCATCTCCAATATTTTACTTTGCAGAATTTATCAGGTTATCAATTAATTATTTGGGGTATCTCGCTCTACAGCCGTCTATTTACGGAGTCTATTCATTTTCACTGAAGGTGAAAATGATAGGTTGAGAAAGTCAAAATCATTTTGGAAAATCTGGCTCAATCCCACCAGCCAATGGGGAGATCGCTTTCAAAACCTTCCATCCATGGGCCAGACCTCATAGCTTCAGCCTGTGAGAGAAGGCGATAGATGGATGAGGTTTCTCAGTTGGGTGTGGTGGTCCTTCAGTAAATAGTCTTTGGGTGTGGTGGAGGTTTAAGTCTCTGATTGGCCAAGAGAAGGTTTTGCTTAACATCTTGTGCAGTTCTTGGGCAGCCGGCAAGGAGAAACGACGGTGTATTTAAAGCTGTGTATTTGCAACATTCGTTTCCTCAAAATTCCGTAAGTACTTCCCGTTTCGTGATAAGTCTGCTTAATTTTGACTAATTTCTGGTGATGGTTAGTTAGAATAAACATTTAACTGGATTGTCCTGTAATAAAAAAAATATGTACGGTCATATAGATATTTTCATTACTCTTACCTAGTGACAAAATAGGTGGTATTAATCGTATTCGGTAGAATCTAAGTACTCTTAAGTTAATAACTCCGCGTCGGGAATTTCTTTTGGAAATTACAGTTTCCTATAGCATTTGGGTTGCTTATTAAGACTACCGTTATTTTTGGGGGATCCACTGTTATTTACGTCGACTTCGGTCACCGAGGGAGCTGTAAGAGCCGAGTTAAGTGCTTGGTACAGGCATACTGGCCTAATAAGCCTCGTGGTAGATCTAGTGTACTACCTATCCGCGGCGGCCCAGAGTATGGCAGTTGCGGTTTTTCTATGCAGTTTTACCTCCTGAACAAGAATTTGAAGTAATATTTATTCGGACGACTCTAATTACCTTTGAACTCTATCCTACGGTAAAGGGGATTTCCCATTGGGAACCGGGGTTTTGGGTGGACAAAACCCAAAACCCTAACTCTATCCTACGGTGGGGGAGGGGGACCCAGTGGGAACCGGGGTTTTGGGTGGGGAGAAACTACTTGGGGGGTGATTTTGCCGTGTTATTGTGGTATTTCCCACATTTATCACTTTTAAAAACACGAAATACAGGCGGAAATAAGAGATAACAAAACTAGCGATAGTGGAGCCGTTCCACATCCATATTCGTCTACTACTACTACTACCACAACAACATGAATTCCTACTACGCATGCGCTAATGCTACTGCGCATGCCGCTAACTGTAAGGGAGCTTTTGGCCTAAACTCAGACTGCTTAGTGAGGAAAGAAATGGGGGTTTACGGGAGGGATACATGTATTTAGCCAAACACGTTACAGTATGACCCCTACGTTGCTACCGGACTGAGTGAAGGATTGGGTGGTACAGGGTTCCCAGATTTGGGCAGTTTCTCACCAAATTTGGCTTTTTTTCCTAATTTGGTGGGTAAAAAATTCACTTTGGCTGGTTAGTGGTATTTTGGCTGGTTTCAAATACTTTCTATTTGAGCTAAAACACAGATCCCACGTTTGAGGAATCTCTCCCCAGATTGGGAATTTTTGAAGGTAAGGTTTTCAGGAAAATCTGGGGAATTTGAATAGGTTTTCATAAAAACTTGGGTAACATTTAAGCAAAAATATGTTTTAGGAATGGAAAATTAAAAAAAATGACACACACCAGAACGACCCAAAACAAAAAGGCCTCCGGATCTCAGAGAAAGAGCCTCATTTCAAAATTTCAATTTTTTTTCATTCTCGTTTTTTTTTTTCTTTTTGTATTCTTATATTAGTTTCATTTCTTAACTAAAAAACTATTGATGCCGCTATACAAGCATATATATGATAAAAAATATGCTTTATAAAGATAAATATAACGCACACAAGCATATATTATGATAAAAATATATGCTTTTAATAAAGATAAATATAACGCACACAAAACAGGCCGCCGGATTCTCAGAGAACGAGCCTCATTTCAAATTTCAATTCATTCTCGTTTTTTTTTCCTGTATTCTTATATTAGTTTTATATTATCTAACTAAAACTATGATGCCGCTATACAAGCATATATATGATAAAAAAATATGCATTTATAAAGATAAATATAACGCACATATATTTGCCGGTTATTTGGGTTGGTTTGGATTTCCGATTTGGCGGGATTTTGGCTGGTTTCATGGTAGACTTTGGCTGGTTGGTAGTGGTGTCATCTGGGAACCCTGGCTGGTAACCATACGTTGAGTTACATAAAAGCATTTACCTAAATTTGTTTATTAACATGTTATGTGAATTCTAGTGTTTTTCCTTGTTTTCATTTTCCCATAAGTATTCTGTATAATAACTGTTTTTGAAATATCCCACCTAATCATTTCACCATATATAACTTGAAATATTATGTTATAATTGAGGACAGACACCTAAAAATGCCTACGTGTTGATATAGAACTCAGTTTTTAGGGACGTTTCGATACCTACCTACTACCTGTTACGTGAAATTGCACATTGCGTTGCCATATTACATACACACTCCCTATATCATTTATACACAAGTCAATCCCTCCCCTTTCCAGTATTCACGACTGGCTCTTTACGTTACACCATTTACAATGCATTTCTCACCGATACCAATATCTAGATTAAAGTTTGCCATTATTATTATAAAACCTACATTTAAATATATAACATTTAAATATATAGTTTGCCATTATTTTTATAAAAACCTACATTTAAATATATTCCATTATACACTTTTACAGACATTAACAATTTACACCTCCCTTCCAGTTTCCTTACTATTATGCAGTTATGTATGGTTACTTTTACATTTTACAACACTTCCACACCCATCAAAGTTAGGTTTATATGTCATTTTACCTACTGGGGGCCGAATCCCATCCCCCGGTTAGGCAACATACCCTTAGGTTTAGTTTGTTATATGTTGGTTTACCTACTAGTTTTACTTCCTTGAAGGGGGTTACCCGGTTAGGCTAGGACGGTTAGTTCTTCAAGGGTGGATACCGGGGGGGGGGGGGGGGGGGGGGGGGGTTGGTTAGGTTACATTCCCTACTTGGTTACCTACTAGGTTAGGTTACATTCCTTACTAGGTTAGGTTAGGCCTTTAAGGGGGGGTACGGGGGGCGAAGCCCCCATGGTCAGGCAAAATTCCCTACTAGGTTAGGTTAGGTTAGGTTGGTTAGGTTACATTCCTTACTAGGTTAGGTTAAGGGGGGGTGCGGGGGGCGAAGCCCCCATGGTCAGGCAATATTCCCTACTAGGTTAGGTTAGGTTAGGTTACATTCCTTACTAGGTTACGTTAGGCCTAGTTTTTCCCTACTAGGTTAGGTTAGGTTACGTTCCTTACTAGGTTAGGTTAGGCCTTTAAGGGGGGTATGGGGGGGGCGAAGCCCCCCTGGTCAGGCAATGTTCCCTACTAGGTTAGGTTAGGTTAGGTTGGTTAGGTTACATTCCTTACCAGGTTACGTTAGGCCTAGTATTTCCCTACTAGGTTAGGTTAGGTTATGTTCCTTACTAGGTTAGGTTAGGCCTTTAAGGGGGGGTACGGGGGGGCGAAGCCCCCCTGGTCAGGCAATATTCCCTACTAGGTTAGGTTAGGTTAGGTTGGTTAGGTTACATTCCTTACTAGGTTAGGTTAGGCCTTTAAGGGGGGGTACGGGGGGCAAAGCCCCCCTGGTCAGGCAATATTCCCTACTAGGTTAGGTTACATTCCTTACTAGGTTACATTAGGCCTAGTATTTCCCTACTAGGTTAGGTTAGGTTACGTTCCTTACTAGGTTAGGTTAGGCCTTTAAGGGGGGGTACGGGGGGCGAAGCCCCCCTGGTCAGGCAATATTCCTACTAGGTTAGGTTAGGTTAGGTTGGTTAGGTTACATTCTTACTAGTTAGGTTAGGCCTTTGAGGGGGGGTACGGGGGGTCGCGAAGCCCCCCTGGCCAGGCAATATTCCTACTAGGTTAGGTTAGTTAGGTTACATTCCTTACTTGTTAGGTTTAGGCCTAGTATTTTCCCTACTAGGTTAGGTTAGGTTACGTCCTTACTAGGTTAGGTTAGGCCTTTAAGGGGGGGTACGGGGGGCGAAGCCCCCCTGGTCAGGCAATATTCCCTACTAGGTTAGGTTAGTTAGGTTACATTCCTTACTTGGTTAGGTTAGGCCTAGTATTTTCCCTACTAGGTTTAGGTTAGGTTTACGTTCCTTACTAGGTTAGGTTAGGCCTTTAAGGGGGGGGTACGGGGGGGCGAAGCCCCCCTGGTCAGGCAATGTTCCCTACTAGGTTAGGTTACATTCCTTACTAGGTTAGGTTAGGCCTTTAAGGGGGGGTACAGGGGGCAAATCCCCCCTGGTCAGGCAACATTGCCTACTAGGTTAAGTTCCCTACTAGGTAAGGTTACATCCCCTGCTAGGTTAGGTTATGTTAGGTTGGTTTGGTTCTTTAAGGGGGGTTAGCAGCAGGCCCAACCCCACCCTGGTCAGGCAACATCCCCTACAAGTTTAATTAGTTTTGTTATGTCTAACCTTATGTTTAATTTGGTCTTTTGTATTTATTAAAAAACAACATAGGCCCTTTTACACATTGTACCACCAGGACTTAAATCCCACCCCCTCCTCCTGGGCCCGTTATATATGTATTTGTATTATTTCATATTTTGAACCCATCCCACATTTACATTTAGTTCCTTAACTACCCATTTACTTTTATTACCCTTAACATTGCCAACTTATCTTGTTAAGTGCTTGTTCATTTACCTCAGCCCCACCCTGCCTCAACCAATAGCATCAAAGCATTTTTACTACTCCACCCCACCTCTCCCACCCTGTTTTCTACGGTCTGGCCTCCTGCCACCTCCTAACTGTAGAACTCCAACACTGTTGAATCTGCCGCCATGACATCCACTGCTGCATCTACTTCACGCGCAGCCCCAGCCCCTCACCAGAACTCTTTGCCAACTTCATGTAACAATTGTTACATGAGTTGCAAAGATTTTTCTGCCTTTTACTCAGGTAATTAATGATCGACTAACTCGGTTTTGCCAGGACCATGGCCTCCTGAGAAAGCAGGTCTTTTGCCCCATTCAGTCAACTCCAAGATACGGGAGGAGAATGTATAACTTCGTCGGGTACTTGCTGTTGCTTATTTCAAGCTGCATTTTGAGGAACCCAAGACCCCGCCTCCACGCATTCTTAAAAGCAGCTGCTGCTTTGTACCCCTCCACCCCTTTAAGGTAAGGTCCAAACATTATTCTTAATTATTATGTTTTAGGAAAGTGAGTGTTAGGCTTTCGCCGAAAGTTGCGTCAAGGTATGTTACTATTCAGTGGGGTGCTGCTAAGACAACTCGTACCTTCCACCTAACCCCCCCCCCCCCACCCTTAGTGAACATATGGCTCCGTGGTGGTTGGGGAATTTAAACATGGCGTCTGTGTTTACATTGCCTTCACCGTAACGAATACTTGGTACCTTCCTATAGGACCGTTCTTCAGTGACTTAGACTATGGCAATTGACATTTTCTATGTTATTTTAGTTGCTTTACAAGGGTTGTTGTAAAGGAATATTTTTTTCGTTTGGTTGGAACTAAACTTTAATATACCTTTGAGTTTTGGTGGGCGGCTATTATGTACTTTCAATTTCAATTACTGCTTAGTTACAGCCGCCCGAATGGATATTACTTTTAAATCTTGTACAGTAACTCAAATAACATAGGAATCAGTCAATTGCCATAGTCTAAGCCACCGCGGATTGCTTCTGTAGAAATACCAGCCTCGTAAGTTTAATCCTTACTTAGTGGTGAGTTCCATAGTGAGGCTGTTTTTAGACATCGACTTATTCGAAATTTGATTTACGTTGTGCTGAGAGTCTGGGAATATTCAAGGATTCGTAGGTGTAATTGGAGGGTTAACCAAGTAACGCCCACCCCCTCCTCTCTCTCTCTCTCTCTCTCTCTCTCTCTCTCTCTCTCTCTCTCTCTCTCAGTATTAAGAAATGATCACTAGGCATATTGGACATGCTCGACTGCTTCTTGTGACGTAAGTTTATTTATTTTGCTTATTACAAAATGTGTAAGTGGTCACATGCGTCAGTGTGCCTTCTGGCTCTGTCTGTCTGTCTGTGTACGCTCGTTTATTTTTAGCTTTTTCCTCCACTGGGTCTAATACAAAAGGTTTAGATTGTAAAACTTGCTTTATTGGTTTAATGGGTGTCTTGGGTTGCATGCATTCACTTTTTTATAATCTCGTTGTGACTTCAACTCTTTATAAATAGCTATCATTCCTCTTGCTTTATATTATTTTTTAAAATGATCAGTGACAGGTTTATAAGGGTCGTGTGAATGTAAAAACTTAAATAATAAAGACAGAAATCAGTAAGACAAGACACTCAAGAATTAAAATAAAATAAGTGATAGTTCAATGTATCTCACTGATTACTGGTTGCGTGTGGCTATATGGAAAAGGGTATTGTCATGGCCGAATGGTAGGCTCACTAATTAGGAAGCTTGAGGTGAAAAAGTTGGGGTTAAGAGGGGGAGGGGGAGAAGGGGGAGGAAAGGCGAGATAATTCAGCAGGTATTGACTTGTTTCCTTTAGCCTTCTTTACCGGTAAAGGGCGTAGAGCTTCGTCGTTATAATGACTGGCATGCGCGGGCATTGGGTCGGCCCCTTTGAGCATTCTCTGGGCTCAATTTTTGTTTTTATTAGATTGATTTTGAGACCCACTATTAAGCAAGCTTTGTCATTCTTGCAGTAATACTGATAATATGACAGCGATAATGAAAGGAAACATCAACCCAAACTTTTGCTAGGTCCTTCTCAAAACGAGCCTTAGTTTGTGTCGATAGTTCCAAGGCCGTCAGTTGCTTGCAACAGTCGAGGGATAACCAAGTAAACAGCAATAGAGTGGCGAGTGTTTACGCGGCGCTAATTGCCACAACAGCTTTAGGCCCTAGCTAATGGGCGTGGAGTGGTGAAATGCAGCTCATGCTGAGTCAGATCGAATGTGCTGAGGGTGAATTTAGTTACCATGGAAATTCATTTCAGCAGATCTTCCCACGTGGCTCATCAGTAGGCCTGGGCATATCCAAACAAGCTGGATCCCTTTTTCCAAAAATGGACATTGGAATGGTTTTAGAGTATGAAGTCCAGACTGAAAACTGACTTTTTTTCAAAATGTATAAAAAAAAATTTTCAGAATTTCCTGGGATAAAAGCGCCTTTCATTTATATCTACGCATAGGATTTTTTTTTTTTACTCTTATTTGAGTGTATAGTTAACCGGCCAACGATCTTTTTTTCTCTCTTTTAATGGTGACTATTTCCTGGAGACTGAAAAGCCCAAATACTGAGAGTTGATTGATCATGTTTTTTTCTGGTATCAAAAATATGCTCGAATATACAATGGAAATATTGCTTTACATTGTAAAATACTACATGTTTGGCTATATTCGTTTCTTCTCCCGATATGCAGTAACAATTTCATATGAATCATTCTCAATTCATTTATACTTTGTCAGTCATTTATATCTATCTATCTATCTATCTATCTATCTATCTATCTATATACTATATATATATATCATATATATATATATTATATATTATATATTATATATATATATATATATATATATATATGTATACATTTATATACATTTATATATATTATATATATATGTATATATATATATATATATATATACATTTATATATATATATATATATATATATATATATATATATCATATAATATATATATATATATATATATATATATATATCATAACTGTCTCCTTTTGCTTTAGCTAAATTCCTATTCTGTTGTCAGTATTCCTGTCCTGCCTCTCTGTAGTTTTGTCCCAATTCCATATTTTGACCCTTGCTATTCTTCTCTTTTTTCAGGGTCTTTGTCTTGCTGTCCAACTACTCCAACCCTCTCTTTTCACTGTCATTAGCACTGCATAAACGGAAGTAGTCCCCAATGCTTTGCCTGGCAGCTTTGAATTTAATCAATTAACTCAGTTTGTACCGTTGTTCTCTCGCTTTGGACAAATGGACATGTTTTGGGAGTTTAACAGTTAAAACTATTTTTTCATGTTCCTCACGGAGGGACTTTTATAATAATAATAATAATAATAATAATAATAATAATAATAATAATAATAATAATAATAATAATTGAAAAAGAAACCCACAAAATCACTGTGCACAAGAAAACTGAAGGTTTTTTTTGGTTCATAATAATAATAATAATAATAATAATAATAATAATAATAATAATAATAATAATAATAATAATAATAAATTTCAGGTAAACAACATGTTTTGGAAGTTTATCTATTTATAGCCATTTTCTCATGTTCCTCACGAAGGAGCTTTAATAATAATATTTTTTTCCTAATTTCAGGTAAATAGCTCCTCTCAAACCGCATCTCTTACTTGAAGACCCCTCCTCCAAAACAAGACCTATGGAAACGAGGACTTGACTCTTAAATTCAGAAGTTTGCCACAAGCAACGTAAGTGTCCATATTTCTTGCTTTGTTCTCCTATAAAAAAATTTTTAATGGCTGCTCTTAAACGTGTTTGTAACTACAGTAATCCAGTCCCTTGGCTGTATTATGCGATTGTCTTATATGTTTAATTGTGCTGCTTTTATTTGGATACGGTTTGAAGGTGCTGCTTTTATTTTATTGATTCGGTTTAACCCTTTCCGGTCTTGGGGCTTCTGGGAGAAGCCCTCCACCCGGCTCATACTGGATATTGAGGGCTTCTCACAGAAACCCGTCAGAAAACTGTGCATATCTTTGTAACATTGATATAGTGTCCCCTAAACTTATCCAATTCAAGGCCTGTTTTCTCTATTTGACTTTTGGGTAAATCTTAATAACTCCGCGTCGGAAATTTCTTTGGAAATTGCAATTTCCTATTGTATTCGGGTTGCTTATTAAGAAATTGCCGTTATTTTTGGGCGGTCGACTGTAATTAACCCCCAGGGGCCAGTACTAAACACGGCGAAATATATTGGACGCCCAAATCCCCAGCGGGTGTTGTATTCGCGGTTACGTTCTTTGTAGTCCTTACGGAGTTATTCTTTAGATTTACCGACTTCTGTATAGCAAAGAAAACCTAATCATCCCAGATAAACCCATAATCTTTCTCCCCCCGCCCGGAAATATCTAAAACAACGCCTAAATTCCGACTTTCTCTAGCTAGCAGGAGAAAGTCATACCTCGCTCCCTCACTGGCTGTATTTCCCGTCGCGTGTTGGCAACGCTGTTACCATGGCAAATGGACGTTTCTTGAATGAGGAGGAAATCTGGGGTGTTTTGGAGTCTCTTCCCTCAGATCCAGTATCACCTTTTTCTGACCTTGATGAACAAGATTATTTTCAAGATCATGAAGACGAAGATTCATCCTCTGACGAAATATTCGACGAAGAAATAGATATGTGTGTTCCTGAAAGTGACGAAGATTCAGATGATGAAGTAAGTGACCATAATATTCCTACTGGTATTTGGGATGCATATACTGAGGCTACACATGTTATACCTAACTTTGATTATACGGAAAGTCAGGAATTTCTATCCCCAAATACATCTATAAGACACCCAATAGACTTTTTCCATCTCTTTTTCTCAGTGGAACTTCTGAGCATGATAACTCTGGAAACAAATCGTTATACCAAGGAAAAGATAAATCGCAAGCGACTACTACCTCAGCATTCAATATGGTATGATTGGGTACCATTTACTGTAGAAGAGATGGTAGCATTTCAAGGTGTTCTTTTTTATTTGGCAATTAAAAGAAAATCAACCTTAAAAGATTTCTTCTCTGGTCAGTGGTTGCATTCATCGACTTTTCCAAGGCAAATATTTTCAAAGAAAAGATTTGTATAGCTTTTTTGGGGCCTACACGTATCTCTTCATGCCAGCGCCCTTCTAACCCAATCGTGTGTCGTAAAACTAAAGTAAATAATGTTGTAAATTATTTGAATGGAAAATTCTTGGAATTTTATCTCCTAAGTAGGAACCTTTCAGCTGACGAGTCCACGGTTCCATTCATAGGACGCTCTGCCTGCAAAATGTACGAACCTAAGAAGCCTGTAAAGTGGGGATTGAGAATTTATGATATAGCAGACGTCGAAAACGGGTATATCCTTGCGATGATTCCATATTATGGCGCTGGAACCAACGACGAACTTTGTCATCCCGAATATGGATTTAAGACTCGTATCATTTTGCAACTTGTTGACCTCGTCACAAAGGCAACGAAGGTCAAAGGGTACCATGTACAAA
>NC_061107.1:88538012-88589614 GCF_015104395.2 Macrobrachium nipponense
TATTATAAAGAGACTCCCGGTGAGCACCACGGCATCCTGCCTTTCTTCCAAAGACACCTCTATCAAAATCCCCCACAGACTTGCGCATGAAACATTATTAAAGGAAGAGGCGCACACGCACATACCAATGCACAGTTCGTTAGCGCCTCACGATTACTGGCTGCAACCAGTTTCACAAAGGCACTTTGAGAAGAGTTCATAAACTGTCGTACATTGACTTGTCTTACTATGCAGTTTTATTTCACGCCACCCACAAAAACCCATTGATCAGCTTTCCTCGGGTCGTTGCTTCTCCACATTCCATAGGTCACAGCGAACATATTGGCAATATATCATTAATCAAAACCCTAGGCCTTACATTATATATATATATTCATATATATATATATATATATATATATATATATATATATATATATATATATATAATACATATATATATATATGTATATATATATATATATATATATATTATATATATGTATGTATGTGTGTGTGTGTGTGTGTGTGTGTGTGTGTGTGTGTGTGTGTGTGTGTGTACTGCAGTGAGATACCATAAGAAAATTAAGCATTTCCTCGTCATTGAATATTCTGAACTTAAACTAGATTAATTTTTGTCATACAGAAGCACACTTCCAAGATCTTACCAGACAAAAGATGTTGACAAAATGCACCCTTATACTTATGTATATACGTATATGCATACATATAACGAACATGTATGTGTGAGTAGTTTACTGCAGTAAGATACAGTAATATACCATGAGAAAATGGAGCATTTCCTCGTTATTGAATATTCCCGACATAAAATCATTTAGTTTTTACCCGATACGGTTTAAAGGTGTTGCTTTTATTTTGTTAGTTTAAAGGTCCTGTTTTATTTAATTGATGCGATTTAAAGGGGCTGCTTTTATTTTATTGATACTGTCTAAAAGTGCTCAGATATCATATATATCATATATCAAGTTACCAAGAGGGAGAAAAGATGGCAAATATGCACTAATAAAGCACTTTGCTTTTAAATTAGCTCTAACTGGTTTTGCCGAGTAGTAACTTCAGGGGCATTTCATGGAGACTTGTTCCAAAACTATTCATGGGTCAATCAGCAACCTATCTAGCAACATACTGACATTGTATACTAAAAGACAATTCATGACGTAAGACTTCACTGCAATAAAGAGGCTATTACAGACTACAACCTACACTACTATAATATAGTAAAGAGGTAACTAACTACAAGTAGGCCTAGGCCAAGCTCCTGAGTAAGTTGAAAAAAGCAGATGCCTGCAAAATAATGGGACTAGCGCCTCAGTGGCGTGATTGGTTTGGTGTTTGCTTCTCACCTCGGTGGTCGCGGGATCGATTCCCGGCCATTCGATTGAGGAGTGAGAGATGTGCATTTCTGGTGATAAAGTTCACTCTCGACGTGGTTCGGAAGTCACGTAAAGCCGTTGTTCCCGTTGCTGAATAACCACTGGTTCCATGCAACGTTAAAACACCATACAAACAAACAAACAAAACAAAAAAAATAATGGGACTTGAGATACCTAACCAAACGTACGCGGGATGAGTCAGATACTCTATTTAAACCTCGTCTGAATCAGCAATGAGGGGATTTCGAAAATTGACATAGACCATAACGATGTTGTTGAGAGAGAGAGAGAGAGAGAGAGAGAGAGAGAGCAGAACGGCTTCGTCGCCTTTTGGAGTCAGAAATACGTCCTCCTTCAAATTTCCTCCTGCAGAAGGCCACAGAGAAGCAACACCAGTGACCTACAGGAAAGTGTTTCTTAAGGGCATACGCCGAACTCTTTCCTTTCTTGATTTATTTGTGGTACAATATTTTGTAGACGGGGAAACACATCCTAGCTTTATCTTAATCCATCCGATAGTTTATTAAAAGCTCCAGAAGAGCTTTCACCCAATCTCGAGAGTTGGAAAACCGAATCCATACAGGCTTAGAGAACGAACAAACAAATCTCGAAATGCGTCGTCATTTTCAAGGTGATAAAGATGCTCTTATGTTTGATTAACTGTCTAACGATTTAAGTAATGCCTGAACTCTAATAATTGTGATTTATATGTATACTTTAGGACATAATCTTCGTATTCTCATTTTATGAAAATTCATGGGCCAAGCATTCTAATAGTCTAGGAGTCAAAAAGGCTCTCTCTCTCCTCTCTCTCTCTCTCTCTCTCTCTCTCTCTCTCTCTCTCTCTCTCTCTCTCTCTCTCTCGTTCAAGTACATAATAAAAAATATTATGATGGATTAGTACATATTAATCATTATTATTATTATTATTATTATTATTATTATTATTATTATTATTATTATTATTATTATTATTATTACTCAGAAGAATAAACCTATTCTTATGGAACAAGCCGACAGAGCCCACTGACTTACAATTCAAGGTTTCAAAGAATATGGTCTTCATTTGGACAAAGAAACAAGAGGTTTTAAACTTCTAGGAACTGTTCCGGCGCAACCCACGAGTTGTGTATAACCACGTCTCGTTACTGCAAATCAGATTGCAAGATGTTATTACACAATGGTGGATGGACAAAATATTCATGTTTCAAATGCGATCTTGTTTTGCTTATTTTCTTTTTTCACAAATCAGCATTGTATAAATAGAAATATAAAGATTATTTCCATTAAATTGAATTTCCATAGTGATTTAACATTGACCACAAATGTAAGGAATGTTGTGAGAATGGAAATTGGAAAAAGAATATATAGCTTCAATCAGTCTGTATCGCTGGAGTCCTAAAACGAAGGTTAATACTAAGTTATGATTATGATTAAACATTGAATATCACAAATGTGTAATACATTTTTTTCATATTTTTTTCTATGAATCCAGCTGATCTTAATATCACAAATGTGTGATACGTAGTTTTTAGATTTTGCTATAAATTCATCGATGAATCCAGCTGATTTTGATAAAATCTCATAATTATATATTTATAAAAAGCTTGAATATTTTACTTTTTACCATTGATTATGACTAAGGACCAGCTCAAATGAAGGGGGAAATTTAGTTATTTAAGTTTAATGTAAATAAGAAATTTAAACCTGACGACTTCTGAAAGCAATTCAATCCATCTCTTTATCTCTATGTATCTATCCATATATGGTGCGTCTAGTTGCAAGGTCAAATTGCTAATTATCTCATCTACACAAATATTCAGTATTAAAAGTTTCATATCTTACGAAGCACTTAATTACATTCCCTAGGGTAATTCCGTTGTCAAGTGGTTCTTTGACAACCGATGAATTCTCGAACTACAACTGTCATGAAATCATACCTTACTACTCTGCGAATTATAATCATAGAATTTACTTTCGTGAAAATGAAAATGCGATTGAAGATTTCGTCTTGATATTTTGTTAGGTCACACGTGGAAGGAAATTCTAAATATTGAACGAGTTCTTTAAAACAGTTGTTTTGACTTCAACAACTTGTTTCACAACATCACCATATTGTAACACGTATGGACGAAGAGACAGCGATACCGGACTTAGCTTATTGTATAATCACATGGTTATGCAACATTAATCTAATCGAGTCCCTGTTGTCGTTTTCAAGGTATTATAAAAGTTCTATATATTACTGTTTAAAAACACCAAAAAAATTAAAGAATAAACTCAACCATAGATCTGTGTGTGTGTGTGTGTGTGTGTTATACAATTTTAAGAGTTCCTGTTGTCATTATCAAGGTATTATAAAAAAAGGTCTATATAGTATTGTTTAATAATACCCCCAAAAATTGATAAAAAATAAGCCCAACTATAGTTCCGTCAGTCTCCTCTCTCTCTCTCTCTCTCTCTCTCTCTCTCTCTCTCTCTCTCTCTCTCTCTCTCTCTCTCTTTGTTATACAATTTTAAGCGAGTCCCAGCTATCATTCTTAAGGTATTATAAAAGGTTTAATATAATACCAAAGAAATTGAGAGAAAATCAACCCAACCATAGTTCTCTCTCTCCTCTCTCTCTCTCTCTCTCTCTCTCTCTCTCTCTCTCTCTCTCTCTCTGTTATACAATTTTAAGAGTTACTGTTTTCATTCTCAAGGTATTATAAAAGTTCTATATAGTATTGTTTAATACCACCAAAAATTGATAGAAAATAAACCCAACCATAGTTCAGTCTCTCTCTCTCTCTCTCTCTCTCTCTCTCTCTCTCTCTCTCTCTCTCTCTCTCTCTGTCTCTCTCTGTCTCTCTCTCTCTCTCTCTCTCTCTCTCTCTCTCTCAGTTAAACAATTTTAATCGAGCACCAGTCATTCTCATGGTATTATAAAAGGTCATTTCAGTATTGCTTAATATAATACCAACGAAATTGAGAGAAAATAAACCCAACCATAGTCCCCCCCTCTCTCTCTCTCTCTCTCTCTCTCTCTCTTTTCCATCAATGTAGATCACATTAACAAAATAACTTCTTGTTAAGCAGCCAACACGGTTTCAGACAAAACAGGTCCTGCCTATCAGACCCCTTGGAGTTTTTCCATAACATGTTTGGTATTTACGACAGTAGTAAAGCAATAGATATGTTCTAGATTTCCAAAAGGTCTTTGACAAAGTTCCACATAAGAAACTAATGACAAAGGTTAGAGCTTTAGGAATTGTAGGAGAAACTGCAGACTGGATCGAAGACTGGCTAACTTACAGAAAAGAGAGAGTCGTAATAGATGGTGAAGAATCAGAATGGGCAGATGTGACAAGCGGAGTTCCTCAGGGCTCTGTCCTTGACACACTCATGTCGTTGATTTACATTAAGGACACAGACAGGCTTAACTAGCAGGATAGCCAAATTTTCAGATGACACCAAACTAGGTGTAAATGCACTAGACCCAGATACAGTGAAAAGTTTAAGAAATCATCGGAGGAAAATAGGAGTGGTCAAAAAGATGGCAAATTTCTTTTAACTTGGATAAGTGTAAAGTGTTATAAATAGAAACGAATGGCCTTCATACTAACTACATGCTGCTTGGGAATGACAAATGGTGTAGAACAAGAAAAGGACCTACGAGTTAGGGGTTCATTCTTACAAAGGACTTAAAATCCACAAAACAGTGAATAAAAGCTAAAAAGAAGGCACAGAAACTAGTGGGATACATAAAGAGGCAGTTCAAATACAGAAACAAGGAAACGGTGCTGCAGCTCTACACATCAATAGTTAGACCTCATCTTGAATATGCAGTACAAATATTTATGGTCACCAACAATAAGAAAAGACATAAATAGATTAGAAGGGGTACAAGGGGTACAAGCAAGAGCCACAAAGTTAATTCCATCCATCAGGCAAATAGGTTACTAAAGACGACTAGAGAACCTGAACATGTATAGCTTAGAAACATGACGATTGTGAGGACAACTATAAACTACTGAAAGGCATAACGAAAGTAGACAGTAACCTAGTATTTACGTTAAATGAAAACCATTCAAATAATAATTGATAGAAACTAGAACTAAAGATATACAACACATCCCATTGTGGTAACTTCTTTACGTACAAGATATGTAACACTTGGAACAAACTGCCACCAGAAGCTGTAAACAGCAACAGTGTGGAAGAATTTAAAAGAAAGCTAGACAAAATTATTAGAACACTGTGAATCAACAGTAAAACCTGCTCCTAAAGATAAGTGAGCACACGATGTCTCCTCGGATGGACTAACAAGTAACGTCCTAATCCTTGTAACTCTCTCTCTCTCTCTCTCTCTCTCTCTCTCTCTCTCTCTCTCTCTCTTTGGTACTGAAAGAACAGAACGAAGAATTTAAGGTAACCGATACGATGTAGTATGATATTGCAAACGTCAATGCACCAGATTAGGACTAGGAATTAATGCAGATGTCTGTAGAAGAGGGAAAATAATAAAACATGGCTAACTGTAAGCGAACACGTAATTATGACGTCTTCACGAGAATCATTAAAATAGTAGAAAAAGTATGATACATTTGTAGTCGGTCAGAACCGAAGTAACAATGTTCTTGATGTGTGTTAATAGGAAGCTTTCCTTCTCCCACTCACTGACTATTTTCACCTGTTCACCCTTTCAGTACGCGAATACGAATATCTCTTTTATAACGAAAATGGTGACTCGTTACAGAAATACCAGAATTAAGGAAGATGAGCAAAATGATAACTAAACAAAACTTTAAGTTACCAAGAACAGGAGAACCCGGGAGGCGTGCAAATGTCACTCAATACTCAGGACCCCTGTCAATACCAAGGTCCTTTAAATATACCTCAGTCAATACTTACTGAAGGCACGAGGAGCGATAGTGAGCGCTGACCAAGACCTGCTTCGGGAGTTTTAGCTTCACAAGAAATTATTTCATAAAGGCGAGAGAACTCTACTAAAATCCCTCTCCTGGCTATGCATGAGACCTCCCATAACGACAAAGGTCGTCTGTCCACTCAAAGGAACGAAGCCCTGAAAGTATAACTCGGTGAAAAACAGGGCATTCGAGCATAACCATTACCATATTATTTTTAAAAAATCCATCAGTCAATAAGTGAAAAGCCACTGGCGTGGCTTTTATTAAACAAACTGCAAGTCTTTCGTATGTTCATGTGCACCAACATATGTACACTATTGTATTACATATATATATAATATATATATATATATATATATATATATATATATATATATAATATATAATGTATTATATATACATATATATATATATATATATATATATATATATATGTATGTATATATATATATATATTATATATATATATATATATATGCATATATATGCATATTATATATATATAATGTGTGTATGTATTGTTTTTCTGTATTCTAGGAAGGCTGGGAATATGTGTATATGCATTTGTTCACACGCATATATACATAATATAATATATACTAATATACATTTATTATATTTGATATCTCTCTCTCTCTCTCTCTCTCTCTCTCTCTCTCTCTCTCTCTCTCTCTCTCTCTCTCTCTCTCTATATATATATATATATATATATATATATATGATATATATATATATATATATATATCAAATATAATAAATGTATATTAGTATATATTATATTATGTATATATGCGTGTGAACACATGTATGTACACATTCCCAGCCTATCTAGATAGGCTGGGAATTTGTGTTCACACGCATTATACATAATGTAATATATACTAATATATATTTATTATATATATATATATATATATATTAATATATATATATATATATATATATATATATAATAAATATATATATATATATATATATATATATATATATATATATATATATATATATAGTATATATTATATTATTTATATATGCGTATGAACACATGTATGCACACATTCCCAGCCTATCTTAATTACAGAAAAACAATACCCCAAGGGCAAACCTGAAGAGGGTGGTGGTGTATTTGTTGTGGGAATGATCAGAGACCTTTTGAGCATTCCTCAGAGTAAGTCAGGAACTGATGAACTCAGCGAGTGTCGCGGACTTATCTTTGTCTACTCTTTGGTTTTCTTTCCATTTATGCGTTATTAGTAACTCCGGAAACTTGTGGCAATAAGATATCCATTTTCAGACTTGTTCAGTGATTGTAATGATGATAATGGCCTGCTTTACAGCCATTCTACGGAGGGCAGGCTAATATCAGACTTGCTACGTAACAGATGACTATCAATTTTACCAACTACTCCACATACAATACATAGAGAAACTAAAATAATACTGTAACTTTACAGACTGAAAAACGAGCTTTTTATTTCTTGAACTTACAGTAAGAAACCCACATACTTACACACATTGCAACTGAGGGCAAACACGATACAGATTATTTAGTGGTAATGTGGGAAGCAGAAAGAAATCTTCCTGGCAACTTCGAATTTGTCTCAATATTGTTAAAACAGTCTCATTATAAATTAAGTCACCCGAAAAAGTGGAATTCAGGCGTCACTATGTACAAGTTAACCCAAAATAATACACAGTTCACAAATTTGAGGTTAGTATTTATGAAAACGAAGATGTCTGGGTAACATTATAACCTGACTGTGTATTCAATCGTGTAGCTTATTCACAGTTAGCATCTATGTTGAAGAGTCCAAACAGATTAAACTGTTGTGGGCAATGAATAAAAGGGAATAGATAGATTGGGAACAAATAATGGCGAAAATTCTGCAGCTTCATGGATGGATGACACATTAATTGTGGAGAGAGAGAGAGTTGTGGACGGGACATATTTTCGCGATTCAAACTTTGCCTTCGCTGATGCCGTGATCATTTTCGTCTCCTGTCCTACCCAAGCTCTTTAAATCAATCCAACTTTATGAGGAGGAGGAGGAGGAGGAGGTGGTGGTGGTGGAGTGGTCTTTAGAAGCTATACATCGTTTGTACAGATAACTAAATGGGAGCCATTTGGATCTTAACACATCTGAAAGGGTTCATTTCATTTAAGACACTCATGCTCTGAAAACCAAAATGCATACAAGACCATATATTGTCCAAAATCTAATGACCAAAGTTTTGACAAAACGTAAAGCGTCCTTTGATATTCTCGAAGGTTTTAACGACGAGAGAGAGAGAGAGAAATCCCTCGTTTTTTTCATACCCCCGGGGGACGAATGAAATAACAGGTGGGCGTGGCTGAGGCTCCGAGTTGTCAAACTTGCAAACGGCTAGTGAACGACTTATGGGACAGCTTCCTCTTCAATTCTGATGAGAGACACGTCTGCTTTATAAAACCGCTCCTCCAAGTGGTGTCATAAGATTTCTCCATATCAAAGATTTCAGTGAGTTGGTTCTGGATGGCAAAAGCATTTGGATCGCTTTAAATAACATTAATAGTTGGTCTATAGTACGTCTACACCTTCAAAAGGCAAATTACCTTTTATAAGATAAGAGATTTTTCGTTTTCAGATACCAGATCGAGCTGTTGTAATCAGCATCCTTTCAAAAGGCTTTCATACACAGCTTGTAATAGCTTTTGACCAGTAACTCTTGAGTTAGTTCTGGATTATTATCAACTGACGTCTTCCAAGACCTTGGTGGGGGTCTGGAAGATGCCTAAAAATTCCAGAAGTATATTGAAAGCCCTTGTATTACTGGCTGGACAGAGATGAAACTACGTATGTGGAGTTTTAAATTTGCTGACCCTCATTAGTATTGGCTGCACCAATTACTTTAGCAAATTCATCCCCAACACACAAGTATACATTCATTCTCCACCTTTAGTATAACCTTATCCCAAATTTGGCTAGATGTGAGTTTTTGCATCTCTTCACCATTTTGCACTCATACATTACTCCAGAAAAATGTGTACGTGAAGTAAACCTGATAATTAATATCAATTAGTAAATATATATGATTATGAAGTCAATAGACAAAGAAAGGCACAATTAGGGAAGAGCAACAGTGTAACGAATTATGATTTAATAAAGTTGACGCAGTAGAACCATACAAACAGGATATAAAAAACCTGTTGCATGCTATATTTTCCCAAATTTAACTAGAAATGACGTTTGAACTTTATTTTCAACAAAACACTTCACCTTGTTCAACCAAAGATTTGCAACACCTCAACTCAGCTGACATGAAAATATTTTTTTATGCTATCATTTTAGATGTGATACATCTTTAGATAAATCTCTTAAACTGAATGGAAAGTGCGAAGTACGAGTTAGTTTAAGTTAGGAACTACTGTATGTGGAATTGCTGTTAGCTGTAAGATACATATTTAAATATTCAAGTTCCTGCTGTAATATAGTAGTCCTTTTTGCTCAATAGACTTTGTTACTTATCACAAAGGCCACAACCCTAAAAGTGAAGGGAACAGAGTTAACTGCAATGAATAATCTACCCATACTGCACAACAGTAAATTATGAGATGTAGTACATTTCACAAGTGATTCACGGCTTGTGGACAATTCCCCTCTAGCATTCACTTGATACAGTACAGGAAAATGTTGTCACCTAACTGGCAACGCTCGCATCAACTTATGCGCTAATTTCATGAGACATATTAACACAGACGGTTCCACTGACTTTTCTGCCTCCATAAACGCGGTCTGACAGGGCACTTGAAGACACCACAGCAGCCGCTGCACAGCCGCAGAGAGTTGTGGTTGTTACATGCAGCATACCACCCCCTACAAAGGTGCCTCGATGCTTTCAAGAGAGGGGAAACAGTAAACGCAAATGACCAGACTGCTCTCTTCAGCACCAAATTCGTACTGGAAAAATTTGCAAGGATGAAAGCAACTCCTCGACATCCCCTACCTTCAAAAATTTCGAGACCCATTCCAAAACCCAAGCAAGAAGATGGAATGACCAGGATGGAATTACAAGAAAAAATAAGCGCATAACTATACAAAATAGCCAACAAGAAGTCAGTGCCTAGTGAAACAATGCCTGCCCCTTGCAAATCAGTGCCAAGTAAAACAATGCCTGCCCATTCCCTTCCTCCTAATCCTAACCTTCCATCAACCCCTAAGGTTGATCGTCCTCCTTCCCAAACCCCCTTTTCACACCCTTCTTCTTCTCCCACTGATAATTCAGTCAGTGCCAACCAAAAAGATCCCAAATCAATCAGAGAAAGTTGTACAACACTTACATTTGAAGGGATCATCCCGCTCCTCGAACTTCTAACAGGGAAACCAATAAACAGAGAGACACCGCTAAGCTGCATTCAATCTCACCCCCATCTAAACCTTCAAACCCAAAATCACCTGCTGTTCAATTCGAATAGCAGCTGCCTCGCCTAAAATCCATCCTTTCTGTTTTCCTCTTCTCCAGACACCTTCACGAGCGGTACAGACAGAGAAGAGCAATTTCCTAACTGAGCCATCTCAAGTGAGTAATGCCTAAATGATATACAGCCATTCCCAGTATAGACAAAATATCATTCACTCACCACATTTCCAACATTCATCACATTCCGAGGGAACTTTGATTCCCAACCTTTTTATCTACCTCGAATTTTATCCTTTCTTTCCCACGCTCTCCTACTTACTGGGACTTGTTTCTATAACACATTATCTCCCGCTAATTATTCTTATTTCTGGCCCAGTTGTTAAATTGTGCCGAATGCTGTGTTGCAGAGAAATATATAAACATCATTCATCACTTACAGGGTGCTGAGAAGTAAGAGCCCGTGTCAGACTGCTTGAAGAACTTCCAAAACTTTTATCCCGAATGTTTTAATGGAGACATATTCTTTCCCTTATAACAGGGGTGTCAAACTCAAATCCTTTCGAGGGCCAATTATGCACTTTGTTATGGTCTTAAGGGCCACTAAAGATTTCTTGTGACTCATTTATTAAGATTTGCAATAAAAGAGCCTTATTGCCAGCAATTATTATATGAAATAAATTAATAAATTATTGTCATATGAATGAAAGGTAAAACTTATTATGTCTCGTTTTAACAGTTTAGTAACTTTAGTTAAATTTTCCTCAGTTCAAATAGTTATAGTAGTTCGAGTTGAAAAACCTCTAGGCACTTCGCGGGCCACTGAGACCAGCGGGCCATGAGTTTGATACCCTTGCAGCAGTGTTTCCACATCTCAGTCCTGTAAAACGGAACCACTAATAGTGCAAAACACATTCCATAACGAACTAAAACAGTTATCTATGTTTAATAGCTTTTTTCCCCATTGTACCATTTTATTTTAACATAATTTTATCAACAACAATTGGACATCATAATCTTTAAAAATACATTCGATTTACGAAATACAATGAACCATTTTACCAATATTTTACCAGCAACACTTAACATTAAAATATCTCGAAATTGTCCAACGAAAATGTTGTCTTTTCAGGCCATAAATTATATATTAGCCTTAAGGACCATTTAAATTGACACGGTAGGTGAAAATTAAGAAAGATAATAAAAATCATGTAGTCTACAAAAATACTAATCACTTATGCGCAAGTTAAAATCAATCGCCAGAGCTGCTAATAATAATAAAAAAATGATCTAAAGTATCTTTCCTAAGAGTTAAAACTTTTAGAATAATCCATAAAACTAATCAACATTTGGATTACTGGTCTCACAGCCTAAACTAAGTTAATATTTCAGATAAAATATGAGTTTTAATTTACTTATCATTAAGGCATGTTGCCCTGACGATTATCTGTTCAGCCAAGGTCACATTTGGCGAGTCCAATATTTGGCATTTGTAAAAATTAGGCTGTCAGAGCTTCACCAACTGATCTGCAATAAGAAGTTTTTAGAATACAAAAACAGCCGATATACCTAACTTCGCTATCATTTTGATCTTGAAATTGACTTTGAAGATACGTATTCCTGATTACTGCATATTTATCCGAATATTGGTGTGCACAATCAGTTCAAAGTTTATTAATTTTGCCAATGTCTAATTTTAAGGTTCGTGCTAATTAAGGTTTTATCGTGGTATGAAGGTGAACTTCGGCTTTCATGGACATTGGTTTTGTGCAATTTTAAATGATAACTTCGTGAAACAATTTCTCAACTTTATTGAAGTCGTATTAATTGTTCATTTCGATCAAATGGTCAGGTTCACGATAATAGTCTTTCTTTCATTGTGATACCTAATTTTTTTTTCCTTTACATTGAGAAACATTTAATATTCCTTTTTTTTCATTAATGGCCTTCATTCCTTGCATTGCACTTCTGAGCAAAGCCGGACAAAGTGGAGGGACCCCGTTAAGGCCCCTCACCCTAGACTAAATTCTAATTGGTAATTACCTCGAATAAGCATAAACTCGCCCTATTTAAGGTAATGTGATTTAAAAAAGAAGCTTTCAAAGTAATCGGTGTCACCTACAAGGTATTCTTAAATAATCCAAGCCAAATCTTTATATTATACTAAGTCTAAAATTGCCCATAGTAGTAGCCGAAGGAGTTAACAGGTACTTAAACCAGCTAACAGAAAATGTTCACGCTTGACAGCGACAGCTCAAATGCGTATTAACATATAAACAATGGACTATGACAAGGTCCTTTAAATATACTCGGAGTATATTTAAAGGACCTTGGACTATGATCAGGCAAAATAAGCACAACTTTGGACGATTAACGAAGCTAATCGAAGAAATCAATGAATGTTTATCTTAGCCACCTGAAAACATTATTTACCGACGAGCCTATCCAATATGCTGCTTTTTCGAATGACTAGGTTATCGATGATAGAATGGCAGAATTGATAGAGTACTCTATTAATCCTAATGGAATGAAATACAGAATTTAGGCCAAAGCGAGGCACTGGGACCTACGAGTTCATTCAGCGCTGAAATTGAGAGTGGAAAGGTTTGAAAGGTGTAACGCGAGAAAAACCTCGCATTTGCACTATGTAACAAGTGTTAAGAAAGGGTGGATAGCAAGATAAAAGAAAGAGAATATGAATGGAGGTACACAACAAGAGCAAAGTCCAAATCCCATTAGAAAATCTTTAATACCTGAGTTGACAAAAATTGCCAAGGTCTGACGCTAGACGTTTATTTCACCTAATTCTCCTGTTTTACGTAGATATAATGTATTCCTGCAAATTGGGTTGTAACATCCCTTCCAGATATAATGAAAAAGATTTGAGTTTATTTTTGTTACGTGTAGGCACTTTTGATGGTGGTAAGGTATGAGCTATTTAGTACTAATGTTTCGAAAGTACCATTATACTTTATTTATAATCATTGCTTTTTGAAATAGGTTCCATTTCCCTATAGTTAATAGATTCACTGTTGTCCTTATTTCATGCGAGATTATATCTCAATTTTATGTCCATGTATCTATGTAGTCATTAAAAAAAGGTTATACCAAGTATTTTGAGTTCGTTCACCGAATGTAACCACGAAAGTGTCCAATAGTTCTTGGTACCAATACCCATAATTGTGTTTTCTGCTTATTGAATTTCGAACTGGTAGCTTCCTGAAAGGCCTGAATTACCTTGCAACAACAATGAAGTAAAGACACTTCTAATGTTATAATAATAATACTCGTGTCATCGGCAAACCTTTGCAATATCTGAACAAGAAAATGAAGAAGTCAAGTACCTCACCAAGCGATTATGTCCATTAAGGTTCTATTTTTCTAGCTTCATGATGAGAATTCTGCTTTGTGCAATGTTATAGAAAGGTGAATCGGTATTAAATTCAAATTTTATAAATATATGACCACTATTCTGGCTGGATGTTTGTGTGACCCCTGTTTCCACTTGTGGATAACATTTTGTAAAGGAATGAGATCGTGAGTCCTAGTTTAGGTAGGTCAGGGTAATTACGATATGGAAAACTAGGGGAATTCGGGGATCTTGGGGTTGCAATGTAATGCAATGTATTCTTATACAACTTTTACTGCAAGAAGTCATGAAATATCCATTTATATATATATATATATATATATATATATATATATATATAATGTGTGTGTGTGTTTCTGTCCTGATATGTATATATATTATATATATATATATATATATATATATATATATATATATATTATATATCATTATACACACATCAGGCACTAATAATTAAAATGTTCATAGCCTAGGCTTCATTAATTGTGGAGAAAAGGGTAAGATCCCAGACCCTGTGATTAAAATCCTGTTTACCCTAAAAGACGGCCGGTGTTACGTGCCTCCTGCATACTGTGGCACGTGAGTGAAATCTCCCATAAGAGACATTTCGTTGTGTGGTCATGAGAGACGACTGTATATCAGTCAGTATTTTAGGGATTACGGTTTATTAAAGTCAATGCGGTGATGTTTTTTTTTTATACTAAATGTGTTTTTTTCGGTATTCAAGTTTGTAAATTAGGTTTAAGGCTAAATTCTTACCTTGTCACTTAGTATCACACCTATTCCGCTCTATTTTACTTCAATGTACTCGTCAGCTAAGGCGGATGTGCTTTTGGCATTGTAATTGTGTACTTTTTCTTCCCTAAAGTAAAATCTTCAAGGAATTTCTGTGTAATGTAAGGTACTTTGAGAAAATACAATGATTTTCTTCTTCTGGTGTTGGCCCTACACATCGTCATAGTGGTACAAGCCTAAGGTAGGTCGCAGAATTTCTGAACTCATCACCATCTCATAGTGGTCATTACAACACGTACTCGAATTTATTAGATCTCATATTCCTTAGTTTTCAGGGGGTCTCTGGCCAAATCCATGGCAAATGTGGGCACGGTTTCAATGGGGAAAACGAAATATGGTCAACGAAAACTGGGTAACTCTCCCACAACAAACACCCCCCCCCCCCCCCCGCAAAAAAAAAAAAAAAAAAAAAAAAAAAAAACTTCTCATGCCATCAAACATTATTAGTCTATCTATACTATCACTGCTGCTCCTGTTCAGTATCACCTGAAAAACTATTTGTTCAATAGAAAAGTTCCGTTTAATGCGACAATGAGAATGTGTGCATATAACCAATATATCTTTGAGTCCAGGCTAAGAATAGTATCGGGGAAAAAAATCACAAACTTTGCTAAATAATGACCCCAAAGGTTTTAACCCTGTTACTTAATTTTTGAGGCGTGTTTAGTATACAAGACCGTTGGGGATTACCGTAAATAAAAACATAAGACTGTAATGTAAATTAATGTGACTTTTTTTTTTTCCTTGCCAAAACAGACTTATTACCGGCCACCGTATCGTTATCCTGCTTTTTTTTTTTTTTTTTTTTGGTACGAACGACGGCGTCAATAACCTCGTCTTGTGACACCAGTAAGTACTTATTAATCAATCAATGGTACGAACGAGGCATTTAGTTAATATCCTCAAGTTATCTTTTATCTAATTTAAGTTCTCATTCCTTCTTTGACAAGAGCTACATTTTCTCCTTTTATTACTGCATCGTTCAATTTACATGACATTCCGGCTCCGCACAGAAACATTACCGTTTGTAGATTATCAGCAATGTTAAACCGAAAACGAAAGAAAGCCCGGCATTCAACAATGGTAAATTCAAGTTCAGTACAAAGAAACAGACCATTTAACAAAAATGATCTATTCCCGTATTCACGCTTTCACCAGAGTCCATGGATGTAATTGTGACAGGCAGAACTTTCACCTACCTACAGAGTCCTTAACTTGGTGGCGCTAGTGTACTATGTCTAACCGTGTTCTGCAGCTTCTGCTCTGCTACACCTTCTCTTTTGTGGTGTTAGTCTTCATCGGTGTTGGTTGTCAGTGATCGGTCGAATTTTTCGTGTTGGTCCTCGTCGGTTTAGTCGATAGTAAGCGGTTAAAACTCCGTTTCCGTTGGTGTCCATTGGGGGATGTATGGTTAAGTATTGTAATTGTTGTGGTTCCATTTTCTTTTAATTAACTTTTGGGTACTTTTAGTCCTGAATGTGAACTTGGAGAAGATTAATTTCAGCAGTTTATACTATTGTACGGCTTTGTGCTTCAGGTAAACTATAGTTTTGGACTGTTACAAAGTATGCCATGGTTTTGTTTTCTGTGAGTTTTCGATCTGTGAAGATTTCGTAGTCTATTTTCCATAAATCAGAATGTACCCACAAAGGAGGATTTCATCTTAATCGCGTTATATTAAGCAGGTTGACTGGCATTTTTTCAACCTGTAACTTGTTTTATTCTTTACAGATTAGTCGGCGAAACAATGGGAGATTGCTTGGGAGTCTCAAAACAGTATCTCTCTTGCAAATACTGGGCAAATGGCACAGCATTTAGATGAAACTATGGAAGATTGCGTAGGTGTCGCCAAACAGGCTCACTCATGCAAGTAAGTAATCTGCAAATGGCCCTGCCTTCAGATGGAGTCATTTTTACGGGTACGGGTTGGCGAAACACTGGCGGATTGCCTAGGTTTATCGCAAGAATTTCGACCACAGAATTAGTCTTTAATATACGTACTCTGCAAACGGCTCAATGCCTGAAGATGAAGTGAAGTTTTCGTGTGCACGACAGTTAAAGTAAAATTGCAAGTCAAAGTTTTGATAGTTTTGCGTTTTGTATTTCCCAGTTCTCACGCTTGGATTTAAACTATTTAGTACTTTTTATCAGTTTTCACGCTTGGATTAACTTAGTTCTCTATCATTAACGTGTCTAAAATATTACTTTAGTACTTTCCATGTTTTCATGTTTGGAATAACTTTCATTTAAACGATAATTACTTTTCTCAGTTTTCACTTCTGGATTAACTTGCATTTAAGAACTTTTTCACGGTTGATTAACTTTCATTCAAACTTACTTCGTATTTTACCCAAGTTTTCACGCTTGGATTAACTTTTTAAATAACTTTAGCGATTGGATTAACTTTAAACTATTACTTTTCTCAGTTCTCACGCTTGGAATTGTTTTCACGCTAGGGTTAACTTGCATTTTAAATTACTTTAATACTCAGTTTTCATGGTTGGATAAACTTTCATATAAACAATACCTGCAGTGCAAAGTTAATTTTAGTATTTACAGATTTTTTTAACCAAATAGTGATTTTTTTTACTACAAATTAAATGGAAATTTGGTTACTCTGCCCTCAGCTCGTAAGTTCCATTAACCTAGTTTTGTCCAATTTGTTTTGAAGTTAATTTGTTTAAAAAGCTAAGCTTTTAAAGTAAATTAATGTACCATTTAGTGTCTTTAGGCTTAAGTTTTACCAACTAATTGGGACCACCTTTGTCGGGGTGGCTGTGCTGCTCCGGCAAAGGTGGCGCCAGGACTTTACATGGTAGACATTTTGTCTACCATGTAAAGGACCATTATTTTAATTAAACCTATCAAACTTTGTATGACTGGTGTTGTGGTTGGTTGAATTCTTAGGTTTGCAACTATGGTTCAGGGTTGCCAAGCTTGTTGGCTTGGGGTGAATGTTATTCTTAGTTATTAAACTTTAGAATTGTATGAAAGGTGTGCTGATTGCGAATTACGACGAATGTTAGGTTTCCAGAACTATGGTTTAGCTTTTTAAATGCTTGTTAGCTTTATTGACTTTTTGTTGTGCGCGCGCGCGTCCTCACTTGTGTTTAATTTATGGGGGATGGGGGAAGGGTGGTTGTATGACGGGCTAGGAATGTTGTTTGTGCCAGCACAAGTTAGTTCGGTAGATCTAGGGTAGTATTCCGCGGCGGCCTCGACTATGGCAGTTGCGGTTTTCCTATGCAGTTATACCTCCTGAACAAGAATTGAGTAATTTTTATTCGGAAGACTGTAACCCACAGGGGCGAGTACTTAACACGGCGAAATAAAATTGACGCCCCAATCCCTAGTGTTTGTCATATCCGCGGTTACATTCCTTGTAGTCCGTGCGGAACTATTCTGTAGAATTACTGCTACTAGGTCATCGCGGCATTACCATTTTGGATACTTTTTATAATTAAAGTTTTTGCTTCCTTAAATACGCCAGATGGAGGGGTTTAATGCTACTGATTTAAAGTATATAGTTTTTGGCTTATTGCTGACATAAATGTCAGTCTAGTATCTTTTAATATGAATGTTGGGCAGTGTTTGGCAGACTACGTAGACAAATTGCTAAAAGATCAAAATTGTGACAGTTGAAATTGACACAAGTAAACTTTGTCTGATAGTGAGCTAAATCAGTATGTATGAAGTTTTGATATCAAAAGGGAGGGGGGATTGGCTGCCTTCAGGAACTTTTGAATTTTTTCTTTTAAGATTTCCAGATTTCCAGATTATTTTTAGTTACTTTAGTTCCAGTAACCAGGATTTAGGGAGTTAGCAAGAATGTGTAATGGTATAGCATCACATAATTCTCTTAAGTTTGCTGGCATTTATGTTGTAATTTACTTTTAAGAAATTAATTTTATTGTAGATATATTACCTTATATCAAGCCTTAGTTAGTTTAATTTTTAAGCTTTAATCTAATTTTTAAGTAATTTACTGTAAGCATTGAGCTGACTAGTCCGTTCTAAGCATAGTCAAAATGTTTCTTTGAAAATTGGGATTTAATTGCAAAACTGAGTTTAAAGCAGATAGCGAACCTTTTGCTAGATTTCCTATGAAGTCAACCGTACCCAATATTTACCCCTAACAGAAGTGTGGCGAGATCCTGACAAATCTACCAAATTTTGTAATGGATTCCTGGTAGTTCTTGACGTTCCAACAAGGTTGAACAGCCCAGATGCTTTGTAATGGATTCCTGGTAGTTCTTGACGTTCCAACAAGGTTGAACAGCCCAGACGCTAATGAACAGAGGTGTGAAGAGATCCTGACAAAACCAGTGTCAAACTTTGTATTGTATTCTTGGTAGAACATGACGTTCCAACAAGGTTTAGTAATTCAGACGCTGTGACGTTCCAGCGAGTTTAGCCATTCAGAGGCTGATCAGCTTTGTTAATCTTGAACACTTGCTGACAAGCCGGTGTTCCGTTTAGGAGGGCTGCTGTGGAAGTTGTGTGATTCGGTGTACACATCAGTGCATCTGGGAAACCGCTTATAGATAAATGTAAAATATAAATCACTTGTTTAAATAATTTTGTCCTAAGGTATTTTGATTGGTCATATTAAGCTTTAGTGAATGGGATTGTTCATAATCCTGTAAAAGAAATTTTAAGAGTTCCATTACTACATTGCAAGGCTTTTGATCAGACTCCCAATATCTCCAAGGCCTGAGTCTTGGAGCAGCAATTCCAGCAACTTCCAAATCTCGGTTCAGTAAAGTAATGCACAGCATATTGGCGCTTGCATAATTGGGTGACTTGACTGCAATGGTCTTTGGCAATTGGTGCTTATAACATGTATACTAATTACTCTTGATATATTCGTAGACATGAGTTAAAGACCTGATAAGTGTATGGTTGCTATTGTAAGGGAAAGTAAGAGTACAAATTAGCTAGGTGAAGTTTTAAATCTATCCTGATTGGCGTTGAAGTGAAATTGACCATGACCAGAGATGACAGAGGTTGTCGGCTAGTAAAACTTTTCCCTCAAGCAGGCAGTCGTTAATTAAATGGCTGAGTATCACATGTGAAACATCAACTTAGTTTAATTTCAGTGAATTAGTTATGGAATAAAATTGACGTTAAATGTATGCTTAATGTTGAGTATAGCTGCAATTTCTTTGCCCTATGAAATTGAGAGTTTGAAATTGTAACATGGTTTCTTAAAATGGCTGTTCAATAAAAAAATCTTTAGAAAGTTTTAACTGCAAATTTGGTAGTTTACCCTGAAGGTGACCCCATGCTTGCTTTCAAAAGTTTAAAACTTAGTGACATCATTAAGTCATTTTGACTACTTATTTGGTTTAGGTTTTAGCTTTAGTGACTCCATTCCAACATGGCATTTTGACTGCTTAATTGGTTATGAGTTGAAAGCTGGAAGTTTATTCATGACCAGCACTAAGCTTGTGTTAGCTGTCATAGCAATGATTGTTTTTTTATATGGAATTACAGCGAAGTGTGCAATACTAAATGCCCCATTATCCATACTGAAGAAGCAAGGCCCTTTGATTGCAAAGAGTGTAGTTTTGATAGACTAAAAACTTAATACTGAGCTGGCTTTAGAGTATCATCGAAGACTAGTGAAAGCAACTTTGTTTAATTTGTTTTAAGTATCGGTTTTAAGAACAGACTTAATACAGTACAACTATATCACCTTTGCGTGGTGGTGGTTGAATGGTACTGGTGTAAGGAAAGCTGGTATGGTCAATTTCATTAAGTTTGTTGCATAGTGTTTTAAAGGCATTTAATACAGTCCTTGTTAACTTTCTGGAAGAGTTCTTCAGAGTATCTCCCCCTATTTAAAATAGTTATCTGCAATTTCCTAGTGTTCATGTCATTGGGTACCTTCTATTTACTGTTTTGTATGTATGGTTGTGCGAGATAGTCTGAGTACATGGATAGATGTATTTTTTGGAAATCCAGATACAGCAGATTCTTTTGGCCTTTGTTCCTATAGATTTTTTCTTTGATGGATAATTTAGTACTAAAGGCCTGTCCACACAAGCGGGCCTGGTCGACGTGCTCCGGGGTTGATGGGCAAATTCTGGCAGGCTTACCCGTGTATGTTGTCCACACGGGTGAGGCGATGGAGAGGTGGGCGTGCCCGACGATGCCAGTAGTGTTCAGTGCGGTACGATAAATATGGTGCCTACCGCAAAGATGATGATTGTGTAGCATGATAATTGCTGTATGTGTGATGGAAAAGAGGAGAATATGGTGCAAAGAATGGCCCGTAAAAAAATTTATATGGTTAACGTATGTCTGCCAGGGTTGAAGCTCAAGCCATCGGGCACCACCATGGTGATTTTGCTTCAAGACCCATCAGGCAATTAGACTGTTTTACCCGTCAAGTGTACCCATTAGAGGGGCGGTCGTGTGGACAGGCCTTTAGTAAAATATCTTTATACAAAGCTTTCCTCAAGCAGGAAGTTGTTGAATTTGACAACTTCTCTGACTACGTGTGTACTGAATAAACTCTAAAATTGAAATTTGAACGAAGACTATGAATGCTTTTCCTAGGAACCTTGTTAGTTGATTAACCCCCATCAAGTAGTATGTTATCAGTTTTGACTTGAAAATGGCTGTGCATTAAAAACTTATCCCTCTTACGCCGATTGGACGTATTAAACGTCGAGTCAAAATTTCTCCCGTATGCCGATTGGACGTACCATACGTCGACTCAAAAAAGTTTTTTTTAAAATTCGCGGAAAAATACTTATAGGCCTACCAGCCGAAAACTTTTGAATCACGCGCCTTGGGGGATGCTGGGAGATCACGGATCAAGGCCTTGTTTTGTTTTGAAGCGTGACCCAAGTGCGCATGCGCGGAATCCTTCCTTCTCGCTCCAGCCAGCATCATCGTAGCATCATCCGTCAGCGATCTTTTGCCGCAATCGTGTTTGACTGAGCTTGTGCGAGACTTTGAACATTTGTGTTGGTACAGAACGTTCATAGAGATGTCTGACCGTCGTATGACACGCGAAAGGCGCGTTTTACCCGTCGGAAGGGATCGTGTTAGAAGAGTTTTGGACTTGGATGCTGGCGAAGGACCCAGCACCCAACCTGACCTCGCTCCTCAACGCCGTTCTGTGCGACCACGTGTCGATGAAAGTGCTTCGAATGTGTGTCATTTGCCGTTAGTAACCCCAAGGAAACATCGTGCCATCCTTAGGGGCATTCGTAGGAATTTGGGAGGGCTCAAACCAAGAGACATTGACGATTATTTATCGGAGCTCGATCGAGAGCATTTGGCAAGTCCTCATTTTGATGGCGGTTGGTCATCCAGTGACGAGGACATTACTCCCGATCATAGTGATGACGAGGATTATTTGCCCCCAATGTCCGTTCGAGGGTCACATCCCGAAAGTGAACTAGAATTTAGTAGTTATAGTGCTTATGAGGGGGAATCTGAGGAGGGGGAGGATGATGATTTAGGATCAAGTTTTGTTGGCGATGATGATACAGAAAGCGAAGGCTTGAGTGAGGGAGATGGGCCAGTGAGGGGGGTTCGTGTGGGAAATCGTGCCCGCGCGCGCGGGAGGGGCACGTAGAAGGTTCGGATAGTCGTGCTAGCCTAGGGTCGTCCGAGAGCGACGATGGGTGGACAGAGGACCCCACACCACCTACCATGCATCCATTTACGGCAAATCCTGGGCTCACCGTACCTGTTCCCCTGACTGCTCTGGGTTTTGTTCAGCTTTTCCTTACGCGGGAATTGCTGGAGTACCTGGTAGCAGAGACGGTGGACTACGCCAGGTATTGCCGTGATGAACTATGCACGACATTATCTTATCACTGGCGAGGCTGCGACCTCCCTGACAGATGGCCCATTTTTTTGGGGCTTCCACGTTTTTTTTTGGCACGGATGTATTGGAGCGTAATTTTTTTTCTTTTATGTACGCCCTATGTGCCCGGCATTATGCCCCGTGATACTTTCCTGGCGTTGGGACAGATATTTTAACGCCTCAACCGAAGGGCCATACCCCGAATAACTCTGATCGCCTCATTTTAGTGCGCCCAGTGTTGGAATATATTCGTGAACGCTGTAAAACTCTCGTGATTCCTGGAAAGAACCTTTCTTTAGATGAGGGGATGATGCCTTACAAAGGACGTCTAAGCATCAAAGTGTATAACCCCAAGAAGCCGAAGAAATATGGCGTGAAATTTTTTTTATTACCGAGGCCAACACTGGCTACGTCGTGGACTTTTCGGTGTATTCCGGGGTCTTCTCCACGATGCGTGACACTGTTTTCGAGCTTGTGGATCGTTTCCGTAACCAGGGATACCACCTGTTTATGGATAATTATTATAACTCGGTATCCCTGGCCCAGGAACTGTATGATGCAGTGGTTCACGTCAGTGGTACCCTTCGGTTGGTGCGTGGGGCCCCGAATTCCCTCAAGAGGTAACGCTAGCCATCAGCAACATCTGGCAAGAGGAGAGACACAGTGGCGGCGGAAGGGAGCTGTCTTCGTCATCTGTTGGAAGGGTGTGTTCCGACTCGTCCCCATGATTACGACGAGCCATGAACCTGTCCAAGAGGAGATCGTGCAGCGGAAGAAGACGCGTTGACAGGGCCGAGTTGTGTATGAGCAGTTTCGTGTAGAGCGCCCTACCGTCATTGGGCACTACAATAGGCACATGGGAGGAGTTGATCTCTTTGATCAACTCATCCAATATTATCCCTTCGCCAGGAGAACCAGGAGATGGACCCAAAAGCTCCTGAAATACATTCTGCAGTTGGCCCTCCAAAATGCCTACGTACTCTACTGTGTACTACGGTCCCGATCTACGAAGGATGAGCCACTTACAGTTCCTCGAGGCAGCCGGGGAAGCCCTCATCAACTTTGATCCCAATGAGTGGCCTTTCATGTCTGCCCCCTGCCCCGAGCTGTAGATCTACCCATAGAGGAAAGGGCAGGGACCTTCGGGGTGCCAACTTCGGTCATCCTTCTGCCGCCGCCCCTGCTGCCGACGCCCCTGCTGCTGACGCCCCTGCTGCCGCCGCCCCTCTGCCGACGCCCCTGCTCCCCGCCCCGCCCCTGCTGCTGACGCCCCTGCTGACGCCCCCACCCGCGCCCCTTCTCGTCGGGTAGTGGACCCTCCGTGTCGGCTGATGCCAGGGGATCACACACTGGATCTCCTAGAAGGGCGCGGCAGAAACGGTGCCGGGGTGTGCCATATGAATGGCCAGAAGGAGAGACACCCGGTTCTTCTGTCGCACCTGCAAGATAGCTCTATGCAGGTTCGGGGAGTGTGACCGCAAATACCACAGTGTGGTCTTGTATTGGAGTGCGACTCAGCGGCGGTCAAGGGAGGGCGCACGGAACCGCGCCCTATCCCAGCGGCCGTAATATGGGCGCGCGTGCTCCCCCCGCCTCCACCTGTACCTCGTCATGTCGAGAGGAAAAAAATGCAAGACTCTTCAATGGAGGAGGAGAAAACAAGAATAGAACGAAGAGTCAGGATTAGGAGTGAGTATTCTGCATTTGTTTTATATTTATTTTTTTATTTATTTTCAAGTTTTTTATATCTCAGTATCTATGCACGAATACGATATTTCATTGTATGCAAAAAGAAAAGTGTCACCTGCATTCCTTTTATTTATGTATTCGTACCAGAATCGGAAAATGTAATAATAAAGAAACATACATATATGATATATATATATATCCTATATATATATATATATATATATATATATATATATATATATATATATATATCTATGTATATTATATATATATATATATATATTTTTTTTTATGTTGGTATTTTTGGGTGTAAGCAAAATACATAACAGTCTAGTAATCTTCATTTATTTATCTTCATTTTGAAACAAATTTGAAGTCTCTAGAACAATATTGTGATTTATGGTGAATTTTTGAAAAAAATATCTTTCTTCCCTCCGCGCACCGCTTCGCGGCCGAAAATCTCCGAAATGCGTAGATCGTATTATCCTAATATTTGCTCCTTTTCATATTAGCCGTTTTATAGAGTTTTATATATCAAAATGTGCGCAAATTCATGAAGAATACAACAAAAAATAATTAAAGGTTGTAGCTTTTCTCATATCTGAAATATCTGCATATAAATTACGATAATTGGAAAAAATACTACGTACGGTCAACTTTGACGCAATTGAAATGGTCAAAAAACGTAATTGTAAGCTAAATCTCTTACGGCGTAGTAATATTCATTTATTTATCTTCATTTTGAAACAAATTTGAAGTCTCTAGAACAATATTGTGATTTAGGTGAATTTCTGAAAAAAATATCTTTCTTCCCTCCGCGCGCGCTTCGCGCCGAAAATCTCCGAAATGCGTAGATCGCATTATCCTAATATTTTCTCCTTTTCATATTAGCCGTTTTATAGAGTTTCATATATCAAAATGTGCGCAAATTCATGAAAAATACAACAAAAAATAATTAAAGGTTGTAGCTTTTCTCATTTCTGAAATATCTGCATATAAATTACGATAATTGGAAAAAAAACTATGTACGGTCAAATTTGACGCAATTGAAATGAAATGGTCGAAAAACGTAATTGTAAGCTAAATCTCTTACGGCCTAGTAATATTCATTTATTTATCTTCATTTTGAAACAAATTTGAAGTCTCTAGAACAATATTGTGATTTATGGTGAATTTCTGAAAAAAATATCTTTCTTCCCTCTGCGCGCCGTTTCGCGGCCGAAAATCTCCGAAAGGCGTAGATCGCATTATCCTAATATTTGCTCCTTTTCATATTAGCCGTTTTATACAGTTTCATATATCAAAATGTGCGTAAATTCATGAAGAATACAACAAAAAATAACTAAAGGTTGTAGCTTTTCTCATTTCTGAAATATCTGCATATAAATTACGATAAATTTGGAAAAATACTACTACGTACGGTCAACTTTGACGCAATTGAAATGGTCAAAAAACGTAATTGTAAGCTAAATCTCTTACGGCGTAGTAATATTCATTTATTTATCTTCATTTTGAAACAAATTTGAAGTCTCTAGAACAATATTGTGATTTATGGTGAATTTCTGAAAAAAATATCTTTCTTCCCTCCGCGCGCCGCTTCGCGGCCGAAAATCTCCGAAATGCGTAGATCGCATTATCCTAATATTTTCTCCTTTTCATATTAGCCGTTTTATACAGTTTCATATATCGAAATGTGCGCAAATTCATGAAGAATACAACAAAAAATAATTAAAGGTTGTAGCTTTTTTCATTTCTGAAATATCTGCATATAAATTACGATAATTGGAAAAAAAACTACGTACGGTCAAATTTGACGCAATTGAAATGGTCGAAAAACGTAATTGTAAGCTAAATCTCTTACGGCGTAGTAATATTCATTTATTTATCTTCATTTTGAAACAAATTTGAAGTCTCTATAACAATATTGTGATTTATGGTGAATTTTTGAAAAAAATATCTTTCTTCCCTCCGCGCACCGCTTCGCGGCCGAAAATCTCCGAAATGCGTAGATCGTATTATCCTAATATTTGCTCCTTTTCATATTAGCCGTTTTATAGAGTTTTATATATCAAAATGTGCGCAAATTCATGAAGAATACAACAAAAAATAATTAAAGGTTGTAGCTTTTCTAATATCTGAAATATCTGCATATAAATTACGATAATTGGAAAAAATACTACGTACGGTCAACTTTGACGCAAATGAAATGGTCAAAAAACGTAATTGTAAGCTAAATCTCTTACGGCGTAGTAATATTCATTTATTTATCTTAATATTGAAACAAATTTGAAGTCTCTAGAACAATATTGTGATTTATGGTGAATTTCTGAAAAAAATATCTTTCTTCCCTCTGCGCGCCGTTTCGCGGCCGAAAATCTCCGAAAGGCGTAGATCGCATTATCCTAATATTTGCTCCTTTTCATATTAGCCGTTTTATACAGTTTCATATATCAAAATGTGCGCAAATTCATGAAGAATACAACAAAAAATAATTAAAGGTTGTAGCTGTTTCCATTTCCGAAATATGTGCATATAAAAAAAATATATAAAAATTTCGACATTCGGTCAACTTTAACTCGTCCGAAATGGTCAAAATCTGCAATTTTAATCTAAAACTCTTGCAGTATCATAATATTCAATCATTTGTCTTAATTTTGAAACAAATTGGAAGTCTCTAGAACAATATTGTGATTTACGGTGAATTTTTGAAAAAAATATTTTTTTGCGTCCGCGCGTTACGAATTCGTACATCATTTTGTGATAATATTTTTCCGGTGTTGCTTTTATTGTTTTACAATGTATTATATATCAAAATGATCGCAATTTAGTGTACAATACAACGCAAAAAAAAAAGTAACTGGTTAGCTTTGACCGTTTTCTGCACAGCGTGATTTGAATACAATTATGTATGAATTTTTTTTTTTTCGCTACCATATATCGCATTATTTACATATGATGATGATATTATTTTTCATTTCTGATGGTTGCATTCTAAACTTCAGGCAATGACAAAAAAGGAGCCAAAAATGAACTCTTAATCTTCAAAAGTACGCGCGCTGTAATTTTTTGAAAAAATTATTTTTTCCACTTCCGCGCTCACTCCAAACCAGGCCCGGCATACGGGAGACGTTTTGATTTTTAGGGCTCCGGCGTAAGAGGGTTAAGTAGGTTGTTATTCCAACACTTTTGTGCAGTTTGGCTACTAGTGGCAGTGAGGAAGAAATTAAGCTGTTTTAACTCTGGGTGAACAATTAGATAGTGAGATTATGTTTTGGATAATTTAAATAGAAAACTGAAAATCATAGTAATTTACTTTGTCTCGGTTGTCTCAGTCTTTTAAGTTAGTCTCTATTAAACGTAAACTTAAACCTGTTTTCGGTGCAACAGTTTGCTAGAGTGATAAATGTGCAGGCAAAGTAAAGATAAATGGTATTGAAAGTTATTCATACAACTGATAACATGTCTAGGTTACTCTTTATTTTATCTGGGGAGTCCTTGTTTGCTGCCGTTGATTTTGTAATATGGCTTCGAGTGTGTCACGCTACCTCTTCAGAACTGATATTCCTAAAGGCCTGTCCACACGAGCGGGCCTGATTGGCGTGCTCCGGGGTTGACGGGCAAATTCTGGCGGGCTTAGCGTGAATGTTGTCCACACGGGTGAGGCGATGAAGAGGTGGGCGTGCCCGACGATGCCAGTAGTGTGTTCAGTGGAGTACGATAAACATATTGTGTAACATGATAATTGCTTTGTGTGTGATGAAAAAGAAGAGAATATGGTGCAAAGAATGGCTCGGTAAAAAAAATGTATATGGTTAACGTACGTCTGCCAGGGTCGAAGTTCAAGCCATCGGGCACCACCATGGTGATTTTGCTACAAGACCCATCAGGCAATTTGACGGTTTGCCAGTCAAGTGTGCCCGTTAGAGGGGAGGTCCGCCGATCAGGCCCGGTTGTGTGGACAGGCCTTTACTCTCCGGGTTCGGTAGAACTCCCCTGATTTAAGAAAGGGGTTAAAGTTTTCCAGTCATGGTAAACTTGAAAAATGTTAAGTTACTTTTGTAAATCTGGCGTCTGTTCATTGCCGTTAATAGCATCTAATAACAGACGGAAATGTTTCGTAATTATTAAGCTCTTAATCATTCGAGTAAACTGTGAGTGGTCGTACCACGTTCATACATTTATTAGACTTCTGGTCATACCAAGCACTATTTTTAAACTTGGGTCATTCATACTAAGTAGTCAGCCCCTAAAGTTACACAGCAAATTTGAAATTGTCCAGATTTTTTTTTTTTTTTTACTTTTTTGTGCAGATTTAGATTGCGTAAAATTATATTAAGATTGCGTAAAATTGGGTATTTAAACTGTAATCTTTGGTTTTCCAGTTCAATTTTAAGCTTAAGGTAACAGTTCTTGGAGGCAATGAATGGACGCCAGTGGTTTGATATTTTCATGCAATGAAACAGCCGGTGGGTTAATAATAACCAACACTTTACATGTAGTTCTGTGGATTTGAAAGTTTGATGGAACTGACGCTGAAAGAACAGCAATTAGACTTGTTCCCTCAACCTTTCCTTTACGTTGTGTAATGTTAAATCATTGTATTTTAGTCTCTGGATTTTTCTAGGGTAGTATTGGAGTTATAGTGATTTAATTTTTTCTTTCTATAAAGAAATTCAGATCAACGACAGCGTATATGATAGCTACAGATTAGGATTTTTCAAGTTTGTAGTTTAAGATACACAGATTTTAACGGACGTGCTGTTGGAGATAAAATGATTTTACTGGAGAGAATTATTCAATCCACAAGTATTTCTTTTTGGCCACAAGACACTAGTTGTATATCAAGTGGGAATCCATCTCGGTACTACTTGACCCTACTTGACCATCGTCTTGTCTTTGGTTAATGTCGATACTTTAACCCTTCTATCGACAGCAACTACTGCACACGACAATGTTTCTGTCTTAGCACTTAACCAGTCTTACTACAATACCAATTCTCACACTTGAAAACTGTTTTATTTGACATGTCATTATCTGTTTACTTACATTTTCTATTCCATTAGCGATCCATACTTTTAATTTGTCTAATCATAGTGTGTTAACCCAGTTTCTATTAACTTGGATTGAAAATTACTTCTGTTGTTAACTGACCCAACAATACCACAGCGCTGCTGTTATTCCTCGTCGTTCTACCAAAATAATCATATTTACCTCATTTTTCACGTCAGCCGAGCTCTTTTCCAAATGTCAAAACCTTGTCCATTAAGACCAGCTAATTGTCAAATGTGTGCTGTCAATGACGTTAACGGAGAGTAAAACGTTATTCGAAGGTTCCGAGTTCGAAGTATCTTTGTTCCCCCAGGTTCTCTGCAGCGTGCCATCGGCCCCTAGCTGCAACCCCTTTCGTTCCTTTTGCTGTACATCCTTTCAAATTCTTTCTTCCATCTTATTTTCCACCCTCTTCTAACAGTTGATTCATAGTGCAACTGGGGTTTTCCTCCGGTTACACTTATCAAACATTTCAGCGTCGAGTGACCTCATAGGTCCCAGTGCTTGGCCTTTGGCCTAAATTCTACATTCAATTCAATAAGGTTAAGTCGATCGACAGAATAAAACCAACTTGATCATAAAAGCTAGAGGTTAAAACTCTGTCAGGTTGTCGAAACATGATTTTTTTATTAAAGAATTTGTTTTATTCAAATTGTTAATGAGAAAGAGGCTTTTTCACAGGGGAGGACGTAATTAAGCAGTTCTGTTGTTTCACTGCATTGAGATATTAAACGCCGAGTAGCACAACCTTGATTATACTAGGTGAATATGAGTTTTTAAGGATATAAAGTCGATATAGCCCTACTCTCCAAAAAGTGTTGCCTAATATTATATGTATATATATATATATATATATATATATATATATATATATATGTATATATATATATATATATATAATCCTATATATATAAAACTTAAGGATAACTAATGACAGAGGTGTAGGTTAGAGTAATTAACACAACAATAAACAATCGCTTGAATATAGTGCTCATTTGAAAATAAACGGGAAATTGAAATGATTGGAACAGGAAATATAAAAGAAAAATGCACTAAGCGTAGGCTTAAGGTATATACGTGTACATGGAAAGAATGAGTTTACATGTTTTGAGAAAAGGAGTGAGTTTAATTCATTATGCTCCCCGTTTTAAAAGTGCATACAAACTGTATACGTTATAGAAATTCTAACCAAAATAACGAGGAAACCAGGGGAAAAGCCAAACACAATTACTTATATAACTAAATGTGACAGGGCTTCCTAGACTATAAGGTGATGTTTTTATCAACAGCTACAGCAACATTTTGCAAATACGTATTAGGCCAAGAATCGTTACTGTTGTATCAGTGCTACCAACCTAAGCAGCAACAGATAAATAAAACTTAAAAGATTTCACAAAGTCTGGACATGATATTTGAAGCTTCAAGATGATAAAGAATTAGAACTGGTATATGAAACTTAGGCCAAGCGCTAGAACCTGTGAGGTCAACCAGGGCTGACAATGTTGGCAAAATTATTATGAGAGTATGGAAAATAAGAGGGAACAGAATATGAACGGACGTATTGTAAAAGGAATGAAAGGGGTTGTAGTTAGGGGTCGAAGGGAAGCGGTAAAGAATCTAAAGTAATGCATACAGTGCGCCGTGTGAGGTGCACTGGCGGCACTACCACCCTACGGGTTTCAAGATTGTATGATCTTGTAAAAGGTCTACTGCTACTTCCTTATGAAATTACCTCACTGTTAGCACAAGAGGCCAGCACATCCCATGAAAGGATAGGATTTTTTATGCTTATGCTCTATAGTCTATACAGTTAGTTTTTTTAATTCCGGGACATAATAGCCAAGCTAGGAGACAGTTACTTCATAACTTTGGTACTTGATATTGTTAATTATCATTACTTCATCTTTTAGTAAACGTACTTTTTACGTTGAGTTTAGTTTTTAGATTTTTAATTGACTTTCACAGGCAGCCTTACCGATGGTCGGTAATAATTATAATCACAGGGAAAAAAAGCACATAAAGTCAATTTTGGCTAGGAAAAAAGTCATATTAATTAACAGTCTCTTCTGTTTATGTTTTAACGGCAGTTCCCAACGGGCTTGTACTTAACACGCCACAAAGGTGGATACATACTGGGTTAAAACCCTTTGAGGCCACTATCCAGGAAAGGTCTTGTAGCTCTAAATAGATACCAACTAATCTTAAGATCTGCATAACTAAAAATTGAGAAACAACTTGAGCATACAAACCACTGTGTGTTTAAAAATCGTGATAGAATCCTGCTCCTGGGAGGACACAAGGTGTCCGGTTAAGCTTGTCGACAAATGACACTTCGAGCATCATTAAATTTCGCATAAACCCTGTCGCCTGTTATAGACAACTAGCACCTCGGTGGCTCGAGTTCAATTCTCGGGCATTCCGTTGAGGGGTCAGAGATGTGTACTTCTGGTGATAGAAGTTCACTCTCGACGTGGTCCCGTCGTTGAATAACCACTGGTTCCATACAACGTAAAAACGCCATACAAACAAACAATATAGACAACCAGTCATCTCCTTGAGGTCATTCTACAATTCCTCAGCAATTCTGAATCATTACAAAACTGAAGATATTCCGCGATAGTGACATTTAATGTTACCCAAGTGCGTTTATTCCTAAAGGGAATACAAACAAACCTCATGGTAGAAACAAGAATCGGAAAAGGAGCGCTAAGCGTACGTAGCACTATGGTACATGAAAATGATAGCGGAATGGTAGATTCAACAAAAGGGCCGTTTAAATCCCAGTGGTAAAGAAACATCCAAAAAATCTGTTACATCGGGCCATTAATATTATACATAGCTTGAACAGACACTTCAAATATACTCTCATGTTTTGCTAAACGGTTTACGAACAATCTATGATCAGATTTAGACCAATAACTTAACTGAATCACTTATGGAAAGTTATGTTTGACTTAGTCTTCGTTTCTTTTTTTTTAATCATGCTTTGATATCGTCTGCATTAGGCAGAAAAATATAATGCAATATGTATTATGAAGTACGCACTTTACGGGCGTAAATAAACAGCATCAGGGCTGGTAAAAAGTAACTAGAATATAGTATCTTCCACTTTATTTAACGACCCTATTTTCTGTTTGGTCGCGTTAAAAAACATGTATATCAATGTTTCATATATATATATATATATATATATATATATATATATATATATATATATATATATATATATATATATAATATATTTTGTTACTGGAGGAGGACTAAATGAAATAATCTAGTCATAAATTTCAGTAGCTGCTATTGCTATTGATTCTTTTGGCATAGCTAGGTGTTTCTCTCATGACACTACACATATCCACCAAGCCGTCAAAAAGTCGAACTACTACTTCATTTCCTATGTGGCCACTGCTGGTCACAGTTCGATCAGTCTTACCAGTTACCAAGTTTACTGGACTGCTTCAAACAGCTCTTCCATGCAACGACTTTGTGCCCTTTGTTGTAAAGTCCCCGTTAACTAATGTTCCTGTAGACAAGACCAAAATCATCATGGGCCTTGTATGCAGAAATGACCTACCAGAACTAGAAATCTCTGACAACATACTGCGAGCCATGTTGGAAACCTACGCGAAGGAGGTCCCATTCCCTCATATAGAGGGGAACTCTTCAGACAAGTGGATGGGGTGCAGAATGGGGGACCCCTTCGCGAGCATTTACGGGACGTCATCATGTGAGAGAATGGACTGCCCACAACTCCCCTCTTGGAAAACATACTAGATACCTAGATGATATATTCATTAACACTACTTCCAAAGAGAATGTCTCCAGCTTCGAGGGCGATCAACATGAACCTCTCCCCCGCTACACCATCTGCAATTCCAAAGGAACCATGGGCTGACACTTTAATTCTTCACTGATGCATAATATAAGGTCACCATTGTAGGAAAACGTTAATCAGACAAACCATAGTGGCTCACAAAGCGACTAGCTTCAGGAAATTGTAGAGTACTATACGAGTAGAAGTGGTGTCTGTCACCCTCCTCAGCTGCACACTTCATAATACCTTTTGCACGTTTATAAAAGCAACGCATCAATCAGGAACAAGAAACCCTTAAGGAATAACAACCCCCTCAGGAGCAACGCACCCTTGGGTGCAGACACCCCATTAGGCGCAACAAAAATTCAAGAGCAGCATTTTCCTTTTAGCCACGCCATGCCACTCCACCTGAGTTAGCCGCCCTTCAGCAAAGACCAGTCTTCACTCAGCTAATCAGTCAGCATTTAGGACCAGAGCAGCACTCGTACCAATCAATTTTATATCTAAGAACCTGGTATTACATTATACAATTAAAAAGCCAAAACGAAAGACCAAGGCAATAGAGATGTCTATGATCTTTTATCGTAGTGTACGTTTTCTTTTAGAATAATGCATAGTACAGTTTTCTTTAAACCAAATACCTTAAGCCCAACTTCTCTAGTTTTAAAGATTTGTTTCTGCTATAGGCAAATGAGTATAGCCACACCATCAGTAATGGACAGCACTACAGAGATAAGAAAAAAAAATACAGCAAAAGATCAGAAAAATGGTAGGAAGTAAAATGGTATGGGCTTCAGAAATGCTATGGTATATCGCGTTAAGGTGAGAAATAGGCAGGGCTGAAATGTAAACGAGAATTATGAGTGAAAGAATAGTTTATGAAGAATGTGGAAAAAAGAGAAGGTAGTTTGCTGGAAGGTATTAGAGGGAATGTCATAGGTATAAAATGATAAATTGATGAACATTTTAAAGAATTCTGTGGAAGAGGCGGCAATAGATGGAAGAATGTTCAGTCGGATGAAGAAAGGAAATAAGGGAATAAAAAAAGTAGAGAAATGGATAGAAAAAACTGTAAGGAAGAGTTCAACAGTAAGAGCAGTTCAGAAACATACAGGGGATAGGAACAAAAATAAGATAAGGCAGACTGTATTGTAACAGGCCAGCAGCAATTACTCTGTACCGAGCTAGAGGATATTGCATATCCCTAAACGCTAAAAAAAAGGGGGGGGGGGAGCGACAATGTATACCTACAGGTTGAGTGGGCCAGCAGAAGACGATTTTATACACTTAATACTTAAATATAAGAAATTTAAAGCATTAAATGGCGGAAGAATAAACGCAAAAGAGCCACAGCAAGATAACGAGAGAAATGTAATGGGGTACTTTCTGCTTGCAGAGGAAAAAGTAGAAGAAAAAAATTAAAGAACGAGGACTACGTTGATCAGATGGTGCCGATACAGAGGCGAAATCTGACCTGAACCTTAATTGTACAGAAATCGCCGGTACAATCGGTTTCTTGCTGTCTCTGTGTTTGGCCTTCTCCCTCCCTCTCTCTCTCAACACACACACACACACATATATATATATATATATATATATATATATATATATATATATATATATATGTGTGTGTGTGTGTGTGTGTGTGTATGTATATATATATATATATATATATATATATATATATATATATATATATATATATATATATATAAAATGGGTAAGAACAAAGGAATGGCAAAAACGAAACACATATTTAGAAGATAAGATAGTCATAACAGAAGAGGAGTCACGTATCTGAATGGTTGGGTTTCAGCTATCACTAGGTCAGCCCACCAGGAAATCTCACAGTAACCAAAACTGACACAGTACGTTAAGGAAACAGTGGTGGGAAGGTGAAGGATGAACTACCAGTGATAATACATTTCTCCAGATATTCCAGAAGGGAAGTTACCTTGTGGAAGCATTCAAAAACGTCTGAGAGAGGAGAAAAAGATCTTAGATCTTGAAAGGCATCGTGCCGGGTTTTAAACAATCTATCTCGCTGGTAAGAGAAAAAGCAAGTGCCTCATTTATTCTCAGAGATGCATGAGTAGGAAGAGAGCCACTTGCCGAGATGCACAGTGAAGTGTGTGAGGAAGAAGATAGTTATTTTATTGACAAAAAATATACAATTATTAGTACAAATTTGTCCACAGAGAGGCATAATACAAAATAAACAAATTGGACAGTAGTCTCTCTTGTTCTTGCCAGTACATGGCCTACAAAGAAAAATACATCATCAAGAAAAATACCACTTCAAGTGCAAATAACATAAGCCTATAAGACTATAAAAACGATAAAAATGGACTTATTACAGAGAAAAACGTTGTCACATCACTATCTAGCATCAAGTCCTAACACACATAATGCATGAAAAAAACAAACGGAAAAATTTATTTGAAAAAAAGAAAAACATAAACCAGAAGACAATGACTCGTATCAAGAAGGAAAATACCTGAAGAAGGAAACAAAGCTGATGAAAGTAGGTGAGTAATAGCGAAAGAATTGCATATCTTTGAAAGGATAACGGGAATTTTAAACCAAATGACATTGCGGAAAAAACACCCAAGATAAAAACAAAAACAAAAAAAATACTAGCTATATATGTGTTGATGCTACTGGAAAACCGTGTCTTTCTTCCTTTGAGATGAGAACGTGATCCGAGATTCTGGTGTGATGTCTGAAAGGAAGTATATCGGTGTAATAACTGGCTATTCATGAAACTTATCGGGAAAAGTTTTTCAACCTTATCCTTGATATCACATTTTACTTATCTCGAACTATAAGGGTTCTCCTTTATTTTCCAACCTTTCTTGTGTTACACTTTTCTCTTGTCGTTTATAACGAATGAAGAAGTTTTCCTATTTGTCCTATAATCCTTTTCTAAAGCTTTTCATGCTCCTGAACATTTCCAGAGCGATGTGTGTCGTTTAGTGATGCCATTTTTCCCGGGCTACTTTCAATCATATGTAGTACAAAGCGTCAAGGAGAAAAGGGTGAATTCCATTCTAACCTTGTGAGAAATATCTTCAGCTTTATGAATAGGCTTCTATTGACAAGCCTTTTTGATTGATAAGAAAACGGCAACGAAAGCAGTGCGGTGATACCTTGAAGCATATGTAAATTATTTTTATTTATCTGTGTTGTCTACGTTTAAAGCTGGTGTCGTTTTGATCTTACTAAAGTATTTTATAAAAGCTATCTTACTTGAAACTTGACATAACCAAGTTCTGACGGGATTAACGCTTCAGTGTAGATATTTATAATAATCCGTGCCTAATCTTTATTTACAGTGAAGTAATCTGACATCCCTAAACCATTTACCGAAAGGCTACGAACTAATGTACGTAATTCATTTGAACATGAATTGACAAAGTTTAACATTAAGACTACATAACGATTATATGATTAGTTCATAAATGTCTTGCCTCAGTTGGTTAGTTTGTGCTGCAGTGAATACGAGACGAACCAGACAAGGGTATGGGCAAGGAGTGTCGACGAAGATGACACAGAAGAGAGGTCTTTCCTCTGGTTGTTTAAGAAGGAGAAGTATGAAGGTAGGGCATTCAAACCCTCTATTTTGTAAAAGGTTGAAACGGGACTTTCAGAAGATTTCCCGACACAAGGGGTCCTACCGGTCAATGTTTCTGGATACTGAATAAGACGACCATGGAGCCAAGTGCCTCTTACAATCCTTTCTCGCCATCCAGGCGAAAAAGAGAAGTAAATTAGTCCTGGTTTAACATCAATGCTTGCCTGAAAGTATTTACTCCAAGTGGAAGCTGCAGCGTCCAGCGAAAGCACAAGACCAGGGTATTTCTACAGAAGCAATCCGCGGTGGCTTAGACTATGGCAATTGACTGATTCCTATGTTATTTGAGTTACTGTACAAGATTTAAAAGTAATATCCATTCGGGCGGCTGTAACTAAGCAGTAATTGAAATTGAAAGTTACATAATAGCCGCACCAAACTCAAAGGTATATTAAAGTTTAGTTCCAACCAAACGAAAAAAATATTCCTTACAACCCTTGTAAAGCAACTAAAATAACATAGAAAATGTCAATTGCCATAGTCTAAGTCACCGAAGAACGGTCCTATAGGAAGGTACCAAGTATTCGTTACGGTGAAGGCAATGTAAACACAGCCGCCATGTTTAAATTCCCCAACCACCACGGAGCCCATATGTTTCACTAAGGGTGGGGGGGGGGGGGGGGGTAAGGTGGAAGGTACGAGTTGTCTTAGCAGCACCCCACTGAATAGTAACATACCTTGACGCAACTTTGGACCTTACCTTAAAGGGGTGGAGGGTACAAAGCAGCAGCTGCTTTTAAGAATGCGTGGAGGCGGGTCTTGGGTTCCTCAAAATGCAGCTTGAAATAAGCAACAGCCAAGTACCCGACGAAGTTATACATTCTCCTCCCGTATCTTGAGTCGACTGAATGGGGGCAAAAGACCTGCTTTCTCAGGAGGCCATGGTCCTGGCAAAAACCGATTAGTCGATCATAATTACCTGAGTAAAGGGCAGAAAAATCTTTGTAACTCATGTAACAATTGTTACATGAAGTTGGCAAAGAGTTCTGGTGAGGGGCTGGGGCGAGCGTGAAGTAGATGCAGCAGTGGATGTCATGGCGGCAGATTCAACAGTGTTGGAGTTCTACAGTTAGGAGGTGGCAGGAGGCCAGACCGTAGAAAACAGGGTGGGAGAGGTGGGGTGGAGTAGTAAAAATGCTTTGATGCTATTGGTTGAGGCAGGGTGGGGCTGAGGTAAATGAACAAGCACTTAACAAGATAAGTTGGCAATGTTAAGGGTAATAAAAGTAAATGGGTAGTTAAGGAACTAAATGTAAATGTGGGATGGGTTAAAAATATGAAATAATACAAATACATATATAACGGGCCCAGGAGGGGGTGGGATTTAAGTCCTGGGTGGTAAATGTGTAAAAGGGCCTATAGTTATTTTAATAAATACAAAAGACCAAATTAAACATAGGTTAGCATATAACAAAACTAATTAAACTTGTAGGGGATGTTGCCTGACCAGGGGTGGGGTTGGGCCTGCTGTAACCCCCCTTAAAGAACCAAACCAACCTAACATAACCTAACCTAGCAGGGGATGTAACCTTGCCTAGTAGGGAACTTAACCTAGTAGGCAATGTTGCCTGTACCCCCCCTTAAAGGCCTAACCTAACCTAGTAAGGAATGTAACCTAACCTAACCTAGTAGGGAATATTGCCTGACCAGGGGACTTCGCCCCCCGTACCCCCCCTTAAAGGCCTAACCTAACCTAGTAAGGAATGTAACCTAACCTAGTAGGGAACATTGCCTGACCAGGGGGCTTCGCCCCCCCCCCCCCGTACCCCCCCTTAAAGGCCTAACCTAACCTAGTAAGGAACGTAACCTAACCTAACCTAGTAGGGAAATACTAGGCCTAACCTAACCAAGTAAGGAATGTAACCTAACTAACCTAACCTAGTAGGGAATATTGCCTGACCAGGGGGCTTCGCCCCCCATACCCCCCCTTAAAGGCCTAACCTAACCTAGTAAGGAACGTAACCTAACCTAACCTAGTAGGGAAATACTAGGCCTAACCTAACCAAGTAAGGAATGTAACCTAACTAACCTAACCTAGTAGGGAATATTGCCTGACCAGGGGGCTTCGCCCCCCCGTACCCCCCTTAAAGGCCTAATCTAACCTAATAAGGAATGTAACCTAACCAACCTAACCTAACCTAACCTAGTAGGGAATATTGCCTGACCAGGGGGGCTTCGCCCCCCCGTACCCCCCCTTAAAGGCCTAACCTAACCTAGTAAGGAATGTAACCTAACCAACCTAACCTAGTAGGGAATATTGCCTGATCAGGGGGGCTTCGCCCCCCGTACCCCCCCTTAAAGGCCTAACCTAACCTAGTAGGGAAATACTAGGCCTAATGTAACCTAGTAAGGAATGTAACCTAACCAACCTAACCTAGTAGGGAATATTGCCTGACCAGGGGGGCTTTGTCCCCCCGTACCCCCCCTTAAAGGCCTAACCTAACCTAGTAAGGAATGTAACCTAACCAACCTAACCTAACCTAACCTAGTAGGGAATATTGCCTGACCAGGGGGGCTTCGCCCCCCCTGTACCCCCCTTAAAGGCCTAACCTAACCTAGTAAGGAACGTAACCTAACCTAACCTAGTAGGGAAATACTAGGCCTAACGTAACCTGGTAAGGAATGTAACCTAACCAACCTAACCTAACCTAACCTAGTAGGGAACATTGCCTGACCAGGGGGGCTTCGCCCCCCCATACCCCCCTTAAAGGCCTAACCTAACCTAGTAAGGAACGTAACCTAACCTAACCTAGTAGGGAAAAACTAGGCCTAACGTAACCTAGTAAGGAATGTAACCTAACCTAACCTAGTAGGGAATATTGCCTGACCAGGGGGCTTCGCCCCCCCGTACCCCCCCTTAAAGGCCTAACCTAACCTAGTAAGGAATGTAACCTAACCAACCTAACCTAGTAGGGAATTTTGCCTGACCATGGGGGCTTCGCCCCCCGTACCCCCCCTTAAAGGCCTAACCTAACCTAGTAAGGAATGTAACCTAACCTAGTAGGTAACCAAGTAGGGAATGTAACCTAACCAACCCCCCCCCGGTATCCACCCTTGAAGAACTAACCAACCTAGCCTAACCGGGTAACCCCCTTCAAGGAAGTAAAACTAGTAGGTAAACCAACATATAACAAACTAAACCTAAGGGTATGTTGCCTAACCGGGGGATGGGATTCGGCCCCCAGTAGGTAAAATGACATATAAACCTAACTTTGATGGGTGTGGAAGTGTTGTAAAATGTAAAAAGTAACCATACATAACTGCATAATAGTAAGGAAACTGGAAGGGAGGTGTAAATTGTAATGTCTGTAAAAGTGTATAATGGTGTAAGGACAACGCTTATTCATAATTTTCTCTGTATATAATTCATCATTCGCGTTGTTCTTACTTCCCCCTGAGAGAGCATTCAGCGGGCTTTCCGTCAGTGTATAAAGCTTGTATAACCACATATTGTGTACTTTTATATTTTGTATTTTATGTCTCTCAAGAAACACAAATCGGGTCTCGCCGACCCACTTTTACTCTCCCGCGGGTCGGTGACCACATTTCCGTCCGCATGCTGTATATTTATATTTCCCTTGACTGTAATAAAAATCAGTACACTTCTACCTGCCTCTTTGTCCACCTCTCACAACTGGTGACCTCCCGGTTTGGACGGTGACCCAAGCGGTTTTGGCTCAGCCATTAAGGGACTCACTACCGCCGCTCACCTTCAGAGATCTTTAACGGACTCATACGGCGCCTCAGTATAGATCTCTGAAAGCTCCTACCGTGGAAATAACCAACGCCTCTAACGGACTAAATACGGCATACCTGCCCAAGGTGTGTTCAGGCGTTTCCTCAAACGGTTTGGCCCGCCATTCACGACTCTGTCGACCGTTTTTGTGAGAGAGGACAATGGGCGCAAACAGTACCTCGCGGGAAACCTCGCGGGAAACCCGGGCCTCCCCCGCCCCAGCGACGGACTCTGACACAGCGGCCGCTCAAGCTGTCAAATTGCCCCCCTTCACAACGGCTGACCCGTCTTCCTGGTTCTTCCGAGCCGAAGGGCAATTCCGGATCGCGGGGCTCACAAACAAAGTGCTGCAGGCTGACCTCGTCGCAGCGGCTCTCCCGACAGAGGTGTTCGACCGAATATCTAACTGGCTGACCGGTCGAGCACGAATCGGACTTGTCACGCTCGACGAGATAAAAGAAAGGCTCTTGACAGCCTATTCCGTGCCTATCGCTGAAAGGGCCGCCCGCGCCCTCGACCTAGTCGCGAACCCACCCCATGCGCGGCGCCGACACCCAAGATGCCTGGGACACTGTGATGGGCCTCGTCCGTCTGCCCGAAATAGGCCCCGACGGAAAAAAGGTAGAGATCAGCCTGAGCCGCGAAATATTCCTGCGGCAACTCGAGCCGGACGTCCGAAAGCAGCTGACCGACGCGTACACCCTAGAGGACGACGAACTACTAGAGAAGGCAAAGAAGCTGACGTTGTCGAACAATGCCGTGAAGCTCGCCGCCCCCCCCCGATCCTCCGTGTGCCTGGCCGCAGAGAAGGAAGAAGACGACGACGACCCAACGCAAGAGATCGGCGCCGTATCCCAAGGGAAGTCCTCCCACACGCAGCGAGGTGAAAACTCCTGGTGCCGCTTCCACCGGAGGTTCGGGAGATTCGCCAGGAGGTGCGAAAGCCCTTGCACCTTCCAACAGTCAAAAAAACGGCGACGGCAAACAAAACCAAGGCCGCCCGTGGCAACGGCCGCGTCGGAACCACACACCGAGGTGGGTTCTACGTCCGCGACGCGATCTCCGGCCGGAGGATGTTGGTGGATACGGGGGCAATGCACTCGATATTCCCGCCGTCAGGAAAAGACCGTAGCCGCGAGCCCGACAAAACAACCTCCCTCGTCGCCGCAAACGGGACCCCCATCCGTTCCTACGGCACGAAGCCCCTAGAGATATCCATCTTGGGGCGAAACTACGTCTGGGAATTCACAATCGCGGACGTCAGGATCCCGCTACTGGGGGCAGACTTCCTGGCGCAGAACGGCCTCCTGGTGGACGTGGGCCGCAACGCCTCCTCGACACGGGGACATGCCTTTCCCTTTTCCAACTGGCAGCAGGCCCGGGCGCCCCTACAATTTGTACCATCGCCCCCCACAAATACGGCAACCTCCTGCAGGAGTTCCCCGAAGTCTTCAAGCCGGAACTTCGTCAGGCGGCAGGGACGCCGCCCAAGCACGGGATATTCCACCATAGCCACCACAGGCCCCCCGACACACGCGAAGTTCCGACGACTCCCTCCAGGCCGCCTCCAGGAGGCGAAGCAGGCGTTCTCGGAGATGGAACGAATGGGCATCTGCAAGAAAGCATCGAGCCCTTGGGCGTCGCCCCTGCACATGGTACAGAAACCTGACGGCACCTGGAGGCCCTGCGGAGACTACAGAAGACTCAACCTCGCTACAATCCCCGACCAATACCCCTTGCCAAACATGCAGGATTTGACAGGGGCCCTTCATGGGGCGAAGGTCTTCACAAAAATGGACCTCTTAAAATCCTATTTCCAGGTTCCAGTGCACCCCGAGGATGTCCCCAAGACTGCCATCATCACGCCTTTTGGCTCCTTCGTTTTCCATTACTCAACCTTCGGCCTGAGGAATGCAGGGGCCACCTTCCAGCGCCTGATGGACAGCATCCTGGGGGACCTGCCCTTCTGCGTCTGCTACGTCGACGATATCTTGATTTTTTTCCAGGTCCTTGGAGGAGCACCTACATCACGTCCGAGCGGTCCTGAAGCGCCTGCAGGAAAACGGGCTGGTCGTCCGTTTCGACAAATGCACCTTCGGCGCCGAGAAGGTGGACTTCCTCGGACACGAGATCTCCGCGACGGGCGTGCGCCCCATGGCCTCGAAGGTAGGCGTGGTGCAGAAGTTCCCAACACCAACCACGGTCAAGTCCCTGCAGGAGTTCATCGGAATGGTCAATTACTACCGCCGATTCATCCCCGCCGCCGCCCGCACCATGTCTCCTCTAACACAGGTCCTGAAGGGGAAACCAAAGGCCCTAACGTGGGAGGCCGAACAAGAGAAGGCTTTCAACGAGACGAAGAGGGCCCTCGCCAGAGCGGCGACATTATGCCACCAAGACCCTGCTGCACCTTTACGCCTCACCACCGACGCCAGCAACGTCGCCTGCGGGGCTGTCCTCGAGCAGGTGGTCCAGGGCGAGCCCCAGCCACTCGCCTTCTACAGCAAAAAACTATCAGCCGCCGAGACGAGGTACAGCACGTTCGACCGCGAACTCCTGGCAGTGTACCAAGCAGTGCGACATTTCCGCTACCTCCTCGAGGGCTCCCCCTTTACGATCAGGACGGACCACCTCCCTTTGGTACACGCCTTCACCAAGGCGGGCGACGCTTGGTCAGCGAGACAACAGAGGCACCTAGCAGCCATCGCAGAGTTTCAGTTGCACCATCCAGTACGTGCCTGGCGAGAAGAAACCCCGTGGCAGACGCCCTATCGAGGATAGAAATCAACGCCGTGCGTCTCGGGGTCGACTACGAAGACCTCGCCCGGAACAGGCTGCCGACCCGGAGACTGCCGCATACCGCACTGCTATCACCGCCCTCAAGTGGGAAGACGTGCCTTTCGGACCCGCAGGCATGACGCTCCTCTGCGACATCAGCACGGGCCGCCCGCGCCCGCTGATCCCAGCCTCCCGAAGGAAAGCCGTGTTCGACGTCATACACGGACTCTCGCACCCCTCGGGCCGGACGACGGTGCGCCTCCTGACGGAGAAGTTCGTCTGGCATGGAATTCGGAAGGACTCCCTCGAGTGGGCCAGGACCTGCGTGCCTTGCCAAACTAGCAAAATCAGTCGGCACACGGAATCAGGCGTGGGGAAATTTCCGCAGCCGAAACGAAGATTCGGCCACATCCACATAGACGTCGTTGGCCCCCTGCCCCCGTCGGAAGGCGCCAGGTACCTCCTGACGGTAATCGATCGCTCCACCAGATGGCCCGAGGCAACGCCGATGTCGGAGGCGACCACGAAAGCATGTGCCGAAGCACTCCTCGCCAGCTGGATCAGTCGATTCGGAGTGCCAGACGAAATCACGACAGACCGCGGACCAGTTTTCCTGTCGGAGTTGTGGACTGCCCTGGCCCGCCTAATGGGAACGTCGCTACATGCCACCACCGCCTACAACCCAGCAGCTAACGGCATGGTGGAGAGAGTCCACCGTTCGATCAAGGCTTCCCTGATGGCGCGCTGCACCGACGAAAATTGGAAGAGCCAACTACCGTGGGTCCTCCTCGGTCTCAGGACTGCCCCGCGGGCAAACGGCGAGGCATCACCCGCGGAGAAGGTATATGGGGAGCCATTAACAGTCCCTGGCGAGTTCTTCCCGACCAATGCCGACGACGCTGACGTCTCCATCGCCAGGCTTCGGGAATCCGCCGGGAAGTTCACGCCCTGCGTCAAAACCTTCTCCGACAGAACCAAACGTTTCCTCCCGAAGGCCCTATCATCGTGCAAGCACGTCTTCGTCAGGGACGACGCCCGCCTCTAACGAGACCCTACCGCGGTCCCTTCCGCGTCCTACGACGCACTGACAAGGCATATCTCTTATCCATCAACGGTCGCGAGGACTGGGTCACAATCGATCGCCTGAAACCAGCCTTCATCATGGACGAGGACCTCGCAGACGCGGATTCCACAGGGCGCCTCAATCTTCCTCGGAAAAAAGCGACTCCTTCGATCGCCAAACCTCCTAGCCGTAGCCGCGGCCGCCCTCGAAAGACGGTCGAACCCCCCGAGGATCACCTCAGGGGAGGCATCCCGTCCCCGGAAAACCCCGAGGATCTACCACAACAACTAATATCACGCACCCGAGGGCGCCTCCGCCGTCCAGCTCGCTTCCGCGAGTGACTACCCGAAGTACAAAGAAGTCAGCCAACAATCATGCCTAATTATTGTCTTAGGGGGGGAGTATTTGTAAGGACAACGCTTATTCATAATTTTCTCTGTATATAATTCATCATTCGCGTTGTACTTACTTCCCCCTGAGAGAGCATTCAGCGGGCTTTCCGTCAGTGTATAAAGCTTGTATAACCACATATTATGTACTTTTATATTTTGTATTTTATGTCTCTCAAGAAACACAAATCGGGTCTCGCCGACCCACTTTTACTCTCCCGCGGGTCGGTGACCACATTTCCGTCCGCATGCTGTATATTTATATTTCCCTTGACTGTAATAAAAATCAGTACACTTCTACCTGCCTCTTTGTCCACCTCTCACAATGGAATATATTTAAATGTAGGTTTTATAAAAATAATGGCAAACTATATATTTAAATGTTATATATTTAAATGTAGGTTTTATAATAATAATGGCAAACTTTAATCTAGATATTGGTATCGGTGAGAAATGCATTGTAAATGGTGTAACGTAAAGAGCCAGTCGTGAATACTGGAAAGAGGAGGGATTGACTTGTGTATAAATGATATAGGGAGTGTGTATGTAATATGCAACGCAATGTGCAATTTCACGTAACAGGTAGGTAGGTAGGTATCGAAATGTCCTAAAACTGAGTTCTATATCAACACGTAGGCATTTTTAGGTGTCTGTCCTCAATTATAACATAATATTTCAAGTTATATATGGTGAAATGATTAGGTGGGGATATTTCAAAACAGTTATTATACAAATACTATGGGAAAATGAAAAGGAATAAACACTAGAATTCACATAACATGTTTAATAAACAAATTAGGTAAATGCTTTTATGTAACTCAACGTATGGTTACCAGCCAGGGTTCCCAGATGACACCACTACCAACCAGCCAAAGTCTACCATGAAACCAGCCAAAATCCCGCCAAATGGAAATCCAAACCAACCCAAATAACCGGCAAATATATGTGCGTTATATTTATCTTTATAAATGCATATTTTTTTATCATATATATGCTTGTATAGCGGCATCATAGTTTTAGTTAGATAATATAAACTAATATAAGAATACAGGAAAAAAAACGAGAATGAATTGAAATTTTGAAATGAGGCTCGTTCTCTGAGAATCCGGCGGCCTGTTTTGTGTGCGTTATATTTATCTTTATAAATGCATATATTTTTATCATATATATGCTTGTGTGCGTTATATTTATCTTTATAAATGCATATTTTTTTATCATATATATGCTTGTATAGCGGCATCATAGTTTTAGTTAGATAATGTAAACTAATATAAGAATACAGGAAAAAAAACGAGAATGAATTGAAATTTTGAAATGAGGCTCGTTCTCTGAGAATCCGGCGGCCTGTTTTGTGGTCGTCTGGTGTGTGTGTCATTTTTATTTTAATTCCATCTACATATTTTGCTTAAATGTTACCAAGTTTTTACTGAAAACCTATTCAAATTCCCCAGATTTTCCTGAAAACCTTACCTTCAAAAATTCCCAATCTGGGGAGAGATTCCTCAAACGTGGGATCAGTGTTTAGCTCAAATAGAAAGTATTTGAAAACCAGCCAAAATACCACTAACCAGCCAAAGTGAATTTTTACCCACCAAATTAGGAAAAAAAGCCAAATTTGGTGAGAAACTGCCAAATCTGGGAACCCTGTACCACCCAATCCTTCACTCAGTCCGGTAGCAACGTAGGGGTCATACTGTAACGTGTTTGGCTAAATACATGTATCCCTCCCGTAAACCCCCATTTCTTTCCTCACTAAGCAGTCTGAGTTTAGGCCAAAAGCTCCCTTACAGTTAGCGCATGCGCAGTAGCATTAGCGCATGCGTAGTAGGATTCAGTGTTGTGGTAGTAGTAGTAGTAGACGAATATGGATGTGGAACGGCTCCACTATCGCTAGTTTTGTTATCTCTTATTTCCGCCTGTATTTCGTGTTTTTAAAAGTGATAAATGTGGGAAATACCACAATAACACGGCAAAATCACCCCCCAAGTGGTTTCTCCCCACCCAAAACCCCGGTTCCCACTGGGGGTCCCCCTTACCGTAGGATAGAGTTAGGGTTTTGTCCCCACCCAAAACCCCGGTTCCCAATGGGAATCCCCTTTACCGTAGGATAGAGTTCAAAGGTAAATTAGAGTCGTCCGAATAAATATTACTTCAAATTCTTGTTCAGGAGGTAAAACTGCATAGAAAAACCGCAACTGCCATACTCTGGGCCGCCGCGGATAGGTACACTAGATCTACCAAGACCAGTATTGGCACACAAGGCTGAGAGCAAATAACAAAGGTTTGACAGGAGGACATCACACAACGAACAATGACGGCAAAAGGGAACATGAAAAGGAAATTGGAGAATGAGGGACGAGGGTGAAAATAATGGGATACATTTGTACAGTTCACCACAATGGGAATCTGAAGATGTACTTCTATTTGCTGAGAACAGGCTCCACTACAAACTGTGACGTCATCGCCTCAGTGGCATGATCGGTATGGTGTTGGCCTGCCACCTCGGTAGCCGCGAGTTCGATTCTCGGGAATTCCACTGAGGGGTCAAAGATATGTATTCCTGGTGATAGATGTTCACTCGTTGGATCTCCAGACAAAAACATTGTTAGTTACGAAACTATGGTGGTAATTCAGTTAACGCTGATGTATTATTCATTTCAATGTGCCAAGATGTTGACATGCAGCATCATTCTTTGGCCAAGTGTCGCGGGAGGATTTTTCCCTCACCATGACATTAAGATACGAGAATAATAATACTAGGTACTACTATACATATGCAGTGTTGTCAGTCTTCTTGCCTGGAGACAGGGGTCAGAGAATGGTACTGTGTCATAGTTGACACGGTGGGTATGAAGACTTTGACGTTTACGCTGCCTGGGAATTAGGGTAGGCCTGTCCTACCTGCTATTACATGGTATTCCTTGTGTGTATGGGTCTTATTACTGATGAGGCCAGGTGATGTCTTCCCACTGGGGAGCAATTGAAGTGCTGATTTCCATATTAGAGCTAAGGGACGATGTTATTGAAGAAAATTCCTGGTACTCAGCTAGTTTCTTTATTTTTCATTACATCATGCCAAATTTCTCCCAGGCCTAGTCTCCTGGACTTGGTTAATTTACCTAGTCTTCAGAACTCCTGGACTAGATCCTTGGACTAGATCCCTGGAAATATTCATTTTATTTATTTTTTATTTCCAGAAAACAATACAAGTGAGAAGTTTAAAACAACAAAAAATAACTCTTTATATTGAGAGACCTCAAAAAATATATCAACTACATACAATGGGAATTGCTTTTCCTTCATAATAGGATAAGTATCAACAGCCCTGGAATCAATTAATTTACCGTAAGGTGTAAATCATTTGATATCCTACTCCACACGGTACTAAATGTTTGTACACAATATATGTCAATGGATAAGGCTACCTGAAAGATTTTTGAGAAAAACTAACACTAAAATTAGGTAAAATTAGGCTAAGGTGCCTTTTAACAGGATGTGGTCTAGCCTAGGCCTCTTTAGAGATCGTTAAGGATAGCCTATGCAAAGTTTACATGGCTGATTTTTGACTAGGTTACAATAGGCCACAAAGTTAAGTTAGTTTAATGAGGGTACAGGCTAAGTCCTATGTGATTAAGTTTTCCATGAATTTATATACATATATAGCCTAACTATATTCACCAAAAATAGTCATAATTCCTCATTCAAGCAAGATAAGTCTAGGATAGGCCTTCTTAAATTACTGTATAGCCTAGTCTAAGATCATGATTGGCAGTGGAAATTTCCATGAGAGAGGTAGGGGTAACCCCAAGATGCTCTGTAGGACGGCCATGTTGTGGTACCCTTTGGCACTGGTATTTGCAAAACTTTATACAAACTAAACACTTATAACTACTTTTTTAACGTTTTACAACCCTGTCAAACGCTAAGTTACAACTCAAACTAACACAGCAAAATTTCATGACAACTAATGAACGTGAGGCATCTTTCACGACAATGAAAATTTTCCACGTTAAGACATTGTAATCACGTTCGACTGGGCATGCAACTTTGCACTTGAATCCTCGTCTGCTACTGTTCTTTAATGATAGTGATCTGTTCCAACTAATGAACTAACGGTAATATTACAACTTTAAAAGCTTACTTTGCAAGGGATAGATAATAATTTGTATTAATAATTTGGTAAAATAGCTACAATGAAAGGGTGGACCGGTTGACGTCGTTCTTCCCCCCTCGAGAGTATTCGTGATCCTTACATGTGTTGCTAGTGTTACCAAAAATGCAAACGAAAGATTCAGGACAGGGCTACCATACTCAAAGTGAAAGATAAACAAAACAAGGGACTGGCTACACTGCCGCGCGCCCGACGTTCACAACAAACACGAAAACATTTCACAGTTCCAATCATTCTTACAACAGCAGTGTAAAGATATCAGAGGAGGATGATGAATCAATTCCTAAATAAATCACTAATAATTAAAGGAATATTTTTCCCATTACACAAGAACCTTTGTTCCGTTGCAATTTACAGTTGCTAGACAATATCACATTTTTGAGTTACCCCTTCGTTTTCCTGGTTTCAACAAAACGTTTTCCTTTCTTGTCTAGTCTTAATTAAGAGGCACCATTCTCATGATGTGCTGGAGATAACTTTTGTCGCTGAACGAAAATATTACACTAATGATTCATTCGGCAAAAGAACAGAACGTTTGGACTTCATTATCCTGTCTAAATCAAGAATCATCGAAGTCACTGTCTTCATTCCGGTAAACAGTTATCTTCTCTGCTTAGTCGAGATTCATTAAGTTATATTTTTGTCATCGAGTTCAGATCGATATAAGTATTTGCATAACGATCCTAGGAGGTTACTGTATTGGTTTCGAATTGTAAACAGGAATTTATAGTGCAAGAAAAGATGCTAAGTCCCTTATATTTCCATCAGTGGATAAAAATATCAATGGGTATTTTCAGTCAGATAGACAAGTTGTATCAAAGGGAATTTATTTCATTTCATTAGGACCTACGATTTCTATATTTCTGTTGCCTATTTAAAAGTATTTTTGACGTTTGTAACCGGGTGGAAAAGATTCTCCTAATATTTTGCTCGTTGGTAAAAGGTTTCATAGCCGTTGTCGTGTTTCACGTGATAAAAGTTGAACTACTGTTTCACTTGACCCTAGCTTTGTAAGCTGAATATTGGTTTACTAATTTTGTTAATGAGCCAAAGATGGAATGGAATGGAATGTGAAATTTAGGCCATATCTAAGAGCTGGGACCTATGAGATCTGAGTGCACTATGAAACAATGGTTAGGAGAGGATGGAGAGTAAAGTGGAAGAAAAAGAATAAGAATGAAGGTACAGCAAAAGGAATGAAATGAGTTTCAACTAGTGGCAGAAGGGACGCTGCAAAGGACCTTAAGGAATGCTTATAGTATACACCCCGTGAGGTGCACTAACTGCACCAGATCCCTACGACGAGGAACCAAGGATGAACATTCATCTGTAGGCCAATGGCTCGAACTATGTTCATTCAGTTTTCCTTCGAGAGTCAGTGATGCATACTGTTGTATTCAGTACCACCAAGTTCTAATGTGTTTTAAAACATAGAATCTCAGGTGCCATGTCACGGTAACCTTTCTAACACTAAAGAAATTCCCAAAGGCTTCTTTAACACAAAGATCTTGCACTAATATTATGTTTTATATTAATGGTAACATACAAATAATTTTGTACCCGGGTTGAGATATTACTTCCATTGCAACTTTTATATACATATATATATATATATATATATATATATATATATATATATATATATATATATATATATATATATATATATACTATATGTCTATGATTTATACACACACACACACACACACACACATATATATATATATATATATATATATATATATATATATATATATATATATATATATATATATATATATGTATATATATATAGATACATATATTATATATATATATATGTATATATATACATATATGCTGCCATTGACTCGGTATTGGAATACCTTAAAAATCAATTGCATAAGCTTGATTTGCCACTAACAAGTAGCCAGGTCTAGAATTAATAAGATTGTGCATATGTGATTGTAAATTTATTTCCAACAAGGTTTCTTTTAAATAGCATTTGGTATGGGATTGGGAAATCCACTTTCACCTGTTCTTTCAAATTTATATATGGAATATTTTTTTACGCTTTTGCATCCCCAAGATCTTCCATTTTCCCGCTACATGGTACAGCTATATAGATGATATTTTAACCGCCATACCCAAAGATTTGGCTCAACTAAATTATCAAGTTCCTTCTATCACATACACACTAGAGTTAGAGAAAGATGAGTGTTTACCTTTTTTAGACATTTATATCAAACGGGAGTCTTTTCATTGTAAAATAATATTTATAGGAAAAGAAATAATTTGACATCTGTACACTATTATTCTCCGCTTCATATAACTATCAAAATTTAAGTTTTTCATTACCAAGCAATTCTGAGTTTGTAGATCGAGAATTCAAAAACATCCTGAAAATACGAAGAGACTTGTGCTATCCAACCAACTTTATGGATATTTGTTATCATAAAGCTGTAAAGGCCTTCCAGGAAAAATCGGAAATAAAGAAGCGTCCTCAAGCACCCATTGTTTGCCACATTGTATGAGATTTGAAGCTGTAAATCATTTTTTTAATTGTTTAATACAATTGTATCCTTCATCTATTATCTATTTGGCAATGTGTGTATGTCTGTATGTATGA
>NC_061107.1:88590114-88610114 GCF_015104395.2 Macrobrachium nipponense
TCATACATACAGACATACACACATTGCCAAATAGATAATAGATGAAGGATACAATTGTATTAAACAATTAAAAAAATGATTTACAGCTTCAAATCTCATACAATGTGGCAAACAATGTGCTTGAGGACGCTTCTTTATTTCCGATTTTTTCCTGGAAGGCCTTTACAGCTTTATGATAACAAATATCCATAAAGTTGGTGGATAGCACAAGTCTCTTCGTATTTTCAGGATGTTTTTGAATTCTCGATCTACAAACTCAGAATTGCTTGGTAATGAAAAACTTAAATTTTGATAGTTATATGAAGCGGAGAATAATAGTGTACAGATGTCAAATTATTTCTTTTCCTATAAATATTATTTTACAATGAAAAGACTCCCGTTTGATATAAATGTCTAAAAAAGGTAAAACACCCTCATCTTTCTAAACTAACTAGTGTATGTAATAGAAGGAACTTGATAATTTAGTTGAGCCAAATCTTTGGGTATTGCGGTTAAATATCATCTATATAGCTGTACCATGTAGCGGGAAAATGGAAGATCTTGGGGATGCAAAAAGCGTAAAAAAAAAAAATTTAATATATAAAATTTGAAAGCGAACTGAAAGACGTGAAAGTGAAATGGATTTCCCAATCCCATAACCAAATGTTATTTAAAAGAAACCTTGTTGGAAATAAATTTACAATCACATATGCACAATCTTATTAAATTCTAGACCTGGCTACTTGTTAGTGGCAAATCAAGCTTATGCAATTGATTTTTAAGGTATTCCAATACCGAGTCAATGGCAGCATATATGTATATAATATATATATATATATATATATATATATATATATATATATATATATATATATATATATATATGGACTGGTATAAATGTTCTGTAACAAAACAGAGTTCCATCTAATAAAGGAGCCCATAAAAACACCAAAATAGAGAAAAGTACTATATTTCAGAGACTGCTGTCTCCCTCTTCAGGTAGATGAATGAGAAAAGTTCACAGAAAAGGTGGTATTTATACCAAGAGGTCCATCCACAAACAAGCCATTTTAAGTCACCCCCGCTGATAATCTTCCTCTAATCTTCTTAAGGGTTGGTTGAATGAAGACGTTGTCGATCGTGTCCGAAATCCATCCTCCTTTTGAGATGTTCATTACCTGCCTCTCTTTTATTAAGGCCGATTCCATCATTTGACTCTTGTACCGGCAGTTGCTGCTATAAATTACACGTGACAAATTCCAGTTTATTCTATGGTTATGTTCATTTATATGGTTGAAAATAGCCGAGTTTTCTGTTTTTGTCCATACCTAACTGACCGTTTGTGTTGTATTAATCTCTGGGGAAGGATTTACCTGTAAATCCGATGTAAGATTGGTCACAGTCCTGGCATGGGATTCGTATACCCCAGAGTCCTTTGGAGATGTCTGTTTTGTATATATATATATGATTTATATATATATAATATATTATATATATAATATATATATATATAATAAAATACATATATATATAATCTATATATATATAAATATATAGATATATATTATCAATATTGATATATTAGATAATATATACTATTTAAATAAATATACATTACATAACATATATTATATATATATTATATTTATATATTATTATATAATATTATATATATTATATATAATAAGTTGCATAATGGAAGTAATATCTCAAACCCCGGGTACAAAATTATTTGTATGTTACCATTAATATAAACATAATATTAGTGCAAGATCTTTGTGTTAAAGAAGCCTTTGGGAATTTCTTTAGTGTTAGAAAGGTTACCGTGACATGGCACCTGAGATTCTATGTTTTAAAAAACACATTAGAACTTGGTGGTACTGATTCAACAGTATGCATCACTGACTCTCGAAGGAAAACTGAATGAACATAGTTCGAGCCATTGGCCTACAGATGAATGTTCATCCTTGGTTCCTCGTCGTAGGGATCTGGTGCAGTTAGTGCACCTCACGCGGTGTATACTATAAGCATTCCTTAAGGTCCTTTGCAGCGTCCCTTCTGCCACTAGTTGAAACTCATTTCATTCCTTTTACTGTACCTTCATGCTTATTCTTTTTCTTCACTTTACTCTCCATCCTCTCCTAACCATTGTTTCATAGTGCACTCAGATCTCATAGGTCCAGCTCTTAGATATGGCCTAAATTTCACATTCCATTCCATTCCATCTTTGGCTCATTAACAAACAAAATTAGTAAACCAATATTCAGCTTACAAAGCTAGGGTCAAGTGAAACAGTAGTTTCAACTTTTATCCACGAAAACACGACAACGGCTATGAAACCTTTTACCAACGAGCAAAATATTAGGAGAATCTTTTCCACCCGGTTACAAACGTCAAAAATACTTTTAAATAGGCAACAGAAATATAGAAATCGTAGGTCCTAATGAAATGAAATAAATTCCCTTTGATACAACTTGTCTATCTTGACTGAAAATACCCATTGATATTTTTTATCCACTGATGGAAATATAAGGGACTTGGCATCTTTTCTTGCACTATAAATTCCTGTTTACAATTCGAAACCAATACAGTAACCTCCTAGGATCGTTATGCAAATACTTATATCGATCTGAACTCGATGACAAAAATATAACTTAATGAATCTCGACTAAGCAGAGAAGATAACTGTTTACCGGAATGAAGACAGTGACTTCGATGATTCTTGATTTAGACAGGATAATGAAGTCCAAACGTTCTGTTCTTTTGCCGAATGAATCATTAGTGTAATATTTTCGTTCAGCGACAAAAGTTATCTCCCAGCACATCATGAGAATGGTGCCTCTTAATTAAGACTAGACAAGAAAGGAAAAACGTTTGTTGAAACCAGGAAAACGAAGGGGTAACTAATGTGATATTTGTCTAGCAACTGTAAATTGCAACGGAACAAAGGTTCTTGTGTAATGGGAAAAATATTCCTTTAATTATTAGTGATTTATTTAGGAATTGATTCAGCATCCCTCCTGGATATCTTTTTACACTGCGTTGTAAGAATGATTGGAACTTGAAATGTTTTCGTGTTTGTTGTGAACGTCGGGCGCGCGGCAGTGTTAGCCATGTCCCTTTTTTTCTTTTGGTTATCTTTCACTTTGAGTATGGTAGCCCTGTCCTGAATCTTTCGTTTGCATTTTGGTAACACTAGCAACACATGTAAGGATCACGAATACTCTCGAGGGGTGGGGGGAAGAACGACGTCAACCGGGTCCACCCTTTCATTGTAGCTATTTTACCAAATTATTAATACAAATTATTATCTATCCCTTGCAAAGTAAGCTTTTAAAGTTGTAATATTACCGTTAGTTCATTAGTTGGAAAGATCACTATCATTAAAGACAGTAGCAGACGAGGATTCAAGTGCAAAGTTGCATGCCAGTCGAACGTGATTACAATGTCTTAACGTGGAAAATTTTCATTGTCGTGAAAGATGCCTCAACGTTCATTAGTTGTCATGAAATTTGCTGTGTAGAGTTTGAGTTGTAAACTTAGCGTTTGACAGGGTTGTAAAACGTTAAAAAGTAGTTATAAAGTGTTTAGTTTGTATAAAGTTTTGCAAATACCAGTGCCAAAGGGTACCACAACATGGCCGTCCTACAGAGCACATCTTGGGTTCCTTACCCCTACCTCTTCTCATGGAAATTTTCCACTGTCAATCATGATCTTAGACTAGGCTATACAGTAATTTAAGAAGGCCTATCCTAGACTTATCTTGCTTGAATGAGGAATATGACTATTTTGGTGAATATAGTTAGGCTATATATGTATATAAATTCATGGAAAACTTAATCACATAGGACTTAGCCTGTACCCTCATTAAACTAACTTAACTTTGTGGCCTATTGTAACCTAGTCAAAAATCAGCCATGTAAACTTTGCATAGGCAATCCTTAACGATCTCTAAAGAGGCCTAGGCTAGACCACATCCTGTTAAAAGGCACCTTAGCCTAATTTTACCTAATTTTAGTGTTAGTTTTTCTCAAAAATCTTTCAGGTAGCCTTATCCATTGACATGTATTGTGTACAAACATTTAGTACCGTGTGGAGTAGGATATCAAATGATTTACACCTTTACGGTAAATTAATTGATTCCAGGGATTGCTCCATGTTGATTACTTATCCTATTATGAAGGAAAAGCAATTCCCATTGTATGTAGTTGATATATTTTTTGAGGTCTCTCAATATAAAGAGTTATTTTTTGTTGTTTTAAACTTCTCACTTGTATTGTTTTCTGGAAATAAAAAATAAATAAAATGAATATTTCCAGGGATCTAGTCCAAGGATCTAGTCCAGGAGTTCTGAAGACTAGGTAAATTTAACCAAGTCCAGGAGACTAGGCCTGGGAGAAATTTGGCATGATGTAATGAAAAATAAAGAAACTAGCTGAGTACCAGGAATTTTCTTCAATACCATCGTCCCTTAGCTCTAATATGGAAATCAGCACTTCAATTGCTCCCCAGTGGGAAGACATCACTGGCCTCATCAGTAATAAGACCCATACACACAAGGAATACCATGTAATAGCAGGTAGGGCAGGCCTACCCTAATTCCCAGGCAGCGTAAACGTCAAAGTCTTCATACCCACCGTGTCAACTATGACAATACCCCTGTCTCCAGGCAAGAAGACTGACAACACGCATATGATAGTAGTTACCTAGTATTATTATTCTCGTATCTTAATGTCATGGTGAGGGAAAAATCCTCCGCGACACTTGGCCAAAGAATGATGCTGCATGTCAACATCTTGGCACATTGAAATGAATAATACATCAGCGTTAACTGAATTACCACCATAGTTTCGTAACTAACAATGTTTTTGTCTGGAGATCCAAACGAGTGAACATCTATCACAGGAATACATATCTTTGACCCCTCAGTGGAATTCCCGAGAATCGAACTCGCGGCTACCGAGGTGGCAGGCCAACACCATACCGATCACGCCACTGAGGCGATGACGTCACAGTTTGTAGTGGGAGCCTGTTCTCAGCAAATAGAAGTACATCTTCAGATTCCCATTGTGATGAACTGTACAAATGTATCCCATTATTTTCACCCTCGTCCCTCATTCTCCAATTTCCTTTTCATGTTCCCTTTTGCCGTCATTGTTCGTTGTGTGATGTCCTCTTGTCAAACCTTTGTTATTTGCTCTCAGCCTTGTGTGCCAATACTGGTCTTGTGCTTTCGCTGGACGCTGCAGCTTCCACTTGGAGTAAATACTTTCAGGCAAGCATTGATGTTAAACCAGGACTAATGTTTACTTTCTCTTTTTCGCCTGGATGGCGAGAAAGGATTGTAAGAGGCACTTGGCTCCATGGTCGTCTTATTCAGTATCCAGAAACATTGACCGGTAGGACCCCTTGTGTCGGGAAATCTTCTGAAAGTCCCGTTTCAAACCTTTTTACAAAATGGAGGGTTTGAATGCCCTACCTTCGTACTTCTCCTTCTTAAACAACCAGAGGAAAGACCTCTCTTCTGTGTCATCTTCGTCGACCACTCCTTGCCCATACCCTTGTCTGGTTCGTCTCGTATTCACTGCAGCACAAAAACTAACCAACTGAGGCAAGACATTTATGAACTAATCATATATTCGTTTTATGTAGTCTTAATGTTAAACTTTGTCAATTCATGTTCAAATGAATTACATTAGTTCGTAGCCTTTCGGTAATGGTTTTAGGGATGTCAGATTACTTCACTGTAAATAAAGATTAGGCACGGATTATTATAAATATCTACACTGAAGCGTTAATCCCGTCAGAACTTGGTTATGTCAAGTTTCAAGTAAGATAGCTTTTATAAAATACTTTAGTAAGATCAAAACGACACCAGCTTTAAACGTAGACAACACAGATAAATAAAAATAATTTACATATGCTTCAAGGTATCACCGCACTGCTTTCGTTGCCGTTTTCTTATCAATCAAAAAGGCTTGTCAATAGAAGCCTATTCATAAAGCTGAAGATATTTCTCACAAGGTTAGAATGGAATTCACCCTTTTCTCCTTGACGCTTTGTACTACATATGATTGAAAGTAGCCCGGGAAAAATGGCATCACTAAACGACACACATCGCTCTGGAAATGTTCAGGAGCATGAAAAGCTTTAGAAAAGGATTATAGGACAAATAGGAAAACTTCTTCATTCGTTATAAACGACAAGAGAAAAGTGTAACACAAGAAAGGTTGGAAAATAAAGGAGAACCCTTATAGTTCGAGGTAAGTAAAATGTGATATCAAGGATAAGGTTGAAAAACTTTTCCCGATAAGTTTCATGAATAGCCAGTTATTACACCGATATACTTCCTTTCAGACATCACACCAGAATCTCGGATCACGTTCTCATCTCAAAGGAAGAAAGACACGGTTTTCCAGTAGCATCAACACATATATAGCTAGTATTTTTTTTGTTTTTGTTTTTATCTTGGGTGTTTTTTCCGCAATGTCATTTGGTTTAAAATTCCCGTTATCCTTTCAAAGATATGCAATTCTTTCGCTATTACTCACCTACTTTCATCAGCTTTGTTTCCTTCTTCAGGTATTTTCCTTCTTGATACGAGTCATTGTCTTCTGGTTTATGTTTTTCTTCAAATAAATTTTTCCTTTTTTTCATGCATTATGTGTGTTAGGACTTGATGCTAGATAGTGATGTGACAACGTTTTTCTCTGTAATAAGTCCATTTTTATCGTTTTTATAGTCTTATAGGCTTATGTTATTTGCACTTGAAGTGGTATTTTTCTTGATGATGTATTTTTCTTTGTAGGCCATGTACTGGCAAGAACAAGAGAGACTACTGTCCACTTTGTTTATTTTGTATTATGCCTCTCTGTGGACAAATTTGTACTAATAATTGTATATTTTTGTCAATAAATAACTATCTTCTTCCTCACACACTTCACTGTGCATCTCGGCAAGTGGCTCTCTTCCTACTCATGCATCTCTGAGAATAAATGAGGCACTTGCTTTTTCTCTTACCAGCGAGATAGATTGTTTAAAACCCGGCACGATGCCTTTCAAGATCTAAGATCTTTTTCTCCTCTCTCAGACGTTTTTGAATGCTTCCACAAGGTAACTTCCCTTCTGGAATATCTGGAGAAATGTATTATCACTGGTAGTTCATCCTTCACCTTCCCACCACTGTTTCCTTAACGTACTGTGTCAGTTTTGGTTACTGTGAGATTTCCTGGTGGGCTGACCTAGTGATAGCTGAAACCCAACCATTCAGATACGTGACTCCTCTTCTGTTATGACTATCTTATCTTCTAAATATGTGTTTCGTTTTTGCCATTCCTTTGTTCTTACCCATTATATATATATAAGATATATATATATATATATATATATATATATATATATATATATATATATATACACACACACACACACACATATATATATATATACACACACACACACACACACACACATATATATATATATATATATATATATATATATATATATATATATATATATATATGTGTGTGTGTGTGTGTGTGTGTGTGTGAGAGAGAGAGGGAGGGAGAAGGCCAAACACAGAGACAGCAAGAAACCGATTGTACCGGCGATTTCTGTACAATTAAGGTTCAGGTCAGATTTCGCCTCTGTATCGGCACCATCTGATCAACGTAGTCCTCGTTCTTTAATTTTTTCTTCTACTTTTTCCTCTGCAAGCAGAAAGTACCCCATTATATTTCTCCTTATCTTGCTGTGGCTTTTGCGTTTATTCTTCCGCCATTTAATGCTTTAAATTTCTTATATTTAAGTATTAAGTGTATAAAATCGTCTTCTGCTGGCCCACTCAACCTGTAGGTATACATTGTCGCTCCCCCCCTTTTTTTAGCGTTTAGGGATATGCAATATCCTCTAGCTCGGTACAGAGTAATAGCTGCTGGCCTGTTACAATACAGTCTGCCTTATCTTATGTTCTAATATCCCCTGTAGTTTCTGAACTGCTCTTACTGTTGATCTCTTCCTTACAGTTTTTTTCTATCCATTTCTCTACTTTTTTTATTCCCTTATTTCCTTTCTTCAATCCGACTGAACATTCTTCCATCTATTGCCGCCTCTTCCACAGAATTCTTTAAAATGTTCATCAATTTATCATTTTATACCTATGACATTCCCTCTAATACCTTCCAGCAAACTACCTTCTCTTTTTTCCACATTCTTCATAAACTATTCTTTCACTCATAATTCTCGTTTACATTTCAGCCCTGCCTATTTCTCACCTTAACGCGATATACCACAGCAGCATTTTCTGAAGCCCATACCATTTTACTTCCTACCATTTTTTCTGATCTTTTGCTGTATTTTTTCTTATCTCTGTAGTGCTGTCCATTACTGATGGGTATAGGCTATGCTCATTTGCCTATAGCAGAAACAAATCTTTAAAACTAGAGAAGTTAGGCTTAAGGTTTTTGGTTTAAAGAAAACTGTACTATGCATTATTCTAAAAGAAAACGTACACTACGATAAAAGATCATAGACATCTCTATTGCCTTGGTCTTTGCGGTTTGGCTTTTTAATTGTATAATGTAATACCCAAAGTTTCTTACGATATTAAAAATTGATTGGTACGAGTGCTGCTCTGGTCCTAAATGCTGACTGGTTAGCTGAGTGAAGACTGGGCTTTGCTGAAGGGCGGCTAACTCAGGTGGAGTGGCATGGCGTGGCTAAAAGGAAAATGCTGCTCTTGAATTTTTGTTGCGCCTAATGGGGTGTCTGCACCCAAGGGTGCGTTGCTCCTGAGGGGGTTGTTATTCCTTAAGGGTTTCTTGTTCCTGATTGATGCGTTGCTTTTATAAACGTGCAAAAGGTATTATGAAGTGTGCAGCTGAGGAGGTGGCAGACACCACTTCTACTCGTATAGTACTCCACAATTTCTGAAGCTAGTCGCTTTGTGAGCCACTATGGTTTGTCTGATTAACGTTTTTCCTACAATGGTGACCTTATATTATGTATCAGTGAGAATTGAAGTGTCAACCATGGTTCCTTTGGAATTGTAGATGGCATAGCGGGGAGAGGTTCATGTTGATCGCCCTCGAAGGTGGAGACATTCTCTTTGGAAGTAGTGTTAATGAATATATCATCTAGGTATCTAGTATGTTTTCCAAGAGGGGAGTTGTGGGCAGTCCATTCTCTCATATAATGACGTCCCCGTAAATGCTCACGAAGGGGTCCCCCATTCTGCACCCCATCCACTTGTCTGAAGAGTTCCCCTCTATATGAGGGAATGGGACCTCCTTCGCGTAGGTTTCCAACATGGCTCGCAGTATGTTGTCAGAGATTTCTAGTTCTGGTAGGTCATTTCTGCATACAAGGCCCATGATGATTTTGGTCTTGTCTACAGGAACATTAGTTAACGGGGACTTTACAAAACAAAGGGCACAAAGCCGTTGCATGGAAGAGCTGTTTGAAGCATGCCAGTAAACTTGGTAGCTGGTGAGACTGATCGAACTGTGACCAGTAGTGGCCACATAGGAAATGAAGTAGTAGTTCGAATTTTTGACGGCTTGGTGGATATGTGTAGTGTCATAGAGAGACACCTAGCTATGACAAAAGAATCAATAGCAATAGCAGCTACTGAAATTTGATGATGATTAGATTATTTCATTTATTCCTCCTCCAGTAACAATATAATATCTAATATCTATATCTCGATATAGCTATAGATAAGGAAACAAATTGATATACATGTTTTTAACGCGACCAAACAGAAAATAGGGTCGTTAAATAAAGTGGAAGATACTATATTCTAGTTACTTTTTACCAGCCCTGATGCTGTGTATTTACGCCCGTTTTTTAATGTGCGTACTTCATAATACATTCTGCATTATATTTTTCTGCCTAATGCAGACGATATCAAAGCATGATTAAAAGAAAAGAAACGAAGACTAAGTCAAACATAACTTCCATAAGTGAATCAGTTAAGTTATTGGTCTAAATCTGATCATAGATTGTTTCGTAAACCGTTTAGCAAAACATAAGAGTATATTTGAAGTGTCTGTTCAAGCTATGATATAATATTAATGGCCCGATGTAACAGATTTTTTGGATGTTTCTTTACACTGGGATTTAACGGCCCTTTTGTTGAATCTACCATTCCAGTTATCTTTTTCATGTACCATAGTGCTACGTACGATTAGCGCTCCTTTTCCGATTCTTGTTTCTACCATGAGGTTGGTTTGATTCCCTTTAGAATAAACGCACTTGGGTAACATTAAATGTCACTATCACGGAATATCTTCAGTTTTGTAATGATTCAGATTTGCTGAGGAATTGTAGAATGACCTCAAGGTGATGACTGGTTGTCTATATTGTTTGTTTGTATGGCGTTTTTACGTTGTATGGAACCAGTGGTTATTCAACGACGGGACCAATGGCTTTACGTGACTCCGAACCACGTCGAGAGTGAACTTCTATCACCAGAAATACACACCCTCTGACCCCCTCAATGGAATGCCCGAGAATTGAACTCGAGCCACCGAGGTGCAGCTGTCATAACAGGCGACAGGGTTTGTGCGAAATTTTAATGATGCCTAACTAAGCCACCGTTTTTTTTCCGTCTTTTTCGAAGTGTCATTTGTCGACAAGCTTAACCGGACACCTTGTGTCCTCCCAGGGGCAGGATGCTATCAGTATTTTTAAACAAACAGTGGTTTGTATGCTCAAGTTGTTTCTCATATTTTAGTTATGCAGATCTTAAGATAGTTGGTATCTATTTAGAGCTACAAGATCTTTCCTAGATAGTGGCCCCAAAGGGTTTTAACCCGGTATGTATCCACCTTTGTGGCGTGTTTAGTACAATCCCGTTGGGAACTGCCGTTAAAACATAAACAGAAGAGACTGTTTATTAATATGACTTTTTTTTTTCCAAGCCAAATTGACTTTATGTGCTTTTTTCCCTGTGATTATAATTATTACCGGCCATCGGTAAGGCTGCCTGTAAAAGTCAATTAAAATCTAAAAACTAAACTCAACGTAAAAAGTACGTTTACTAAAAGACGAAGTAGTGATAATTAACAATATCAAGTACCAAAGTTATGAAGTAACTGTCTCCTAGCTTGGCTATTATGTCCCGGAATAAAAAAACTAACTGTATAGACTATAGAGCATAAGCATAAAAAACCCTATCCTTTCATGGGATGTGCTGGCCTCTTGTGCTAACAGTGAGGTAATTTCATAAGGAAGTAGCAGTAGACCTTTTCCAAGATCATATAATCTTGAAACCTGTAGGGTGGTAGTGCCGCCAGTGCACCTCACACGGTGCACTGTATGCATTACTTTAGATTCTTTACCGCTTCCCTTCGACCCCTAACTACAACCCCTTTCATTCCTTTTACAATACGTTCCGTTCATATTCTGTTCCCTCTTATTTTCCATGCTCTCATAATAATTTTTGCCAACATTGTCAGCCCTGGTTGGACCTCACAGGTTCTAGCGCTTGACCTAAGTTTCATATACCAGTTCTAATTTTTATCATCTTGAAGCTTCAAATATCATGTCCAGACTTTGTGAAATCTTTTAAGAGTTATTTATCGTGCTGCTTAGGTTGGTAGCACTGATACAACAGTAACGATTCTTGGCCTAATACGTATTTGCAAAATGTTGCTGTAGCTGTTGATAAAAACATCACCTTATAGTCTAGGAAGCCCTGTCACATTTAGTTTTATATAAGTAATTGTGTTTGGCTTTTCCCTTGGTTTCCTCGTTATTTTGGTTAGAATTTCTATAACGTATACAGTTTGTATGCACTTTTAAAACGGGGAGCATAATGAATTAAACTCACTCCTTTTCTCAAAACATGTAAACTCATTCTTTCCATGCACACGTATATACCTTAAGCCTACGCTTAGTGCATTTTTCTTTTATATTTCCTGTTCCGATAATTTCAATTTCCCGTTTATTTTCAAATGAGCACTATATTCAAGCGATTGTTTATTGTTGTGTTTAATTACTCTAACCTACACCTCGTCATTAAGTTTCTTAAGTTTTATATATTTATATATATATTATTATATATATAGAATATAAATAAATAATTATATATATCAATTATATATAATTAAATAATATTATAGATATAATATATATCTATAATAATATATATATGTTACTAGACTATATCTATATATATTATATATACACTTAATAATTATTGCACACTTTTTGGGAGAGAAGGGCTATATCGACCTTTTATATCCTTAAAAAACTCATTATTCTTAGTATAATCAAGGTTGTGCTACTCTAACGTTTTAACACTTCAATGCAGTGGAAACAACAGAACTGCTTAATTACGTCACCCCCTGGGCCTCTTTCTCATTAACAATTTGAATAAAACAAATTCTTTAATGAAAAAATCATGTTTTCGACAACCTGACAGAGTTTTAACCTCTAGCTTTTATGATCAAGTTGGTTTTATTCTGTCGATCGACTTAACCTTATTGAATTGAATGTAGAATTTAGGCCAAAGGCCAAGCACTGGGACCTATGAGGTCACTCGACGCTGAAATGTTTGATAAGTGTAACCGGAGGAAAACCCCAGTTGCACTATGAATCAACTGTTAGAAGAGGGTGGAAAATAAGATGGAAGAAAGAATTTGAAAGGATGTACAGCAAAAGGAACGAAAGGGGTTGCAGCTAGGGGCCGATGGCACGCTGCAGAGAACCTGGGAACAAAGATACTTCGAACTCAGAACCTTCGAATAACGTTTTACTCTCCGTTAACGTCATTGACAGCACACATTTGACAATTAGCTGGTCTTAATGGACAAGGTATTGACATTTGGAAAAAAGAGCTCGACGTGAAAAATGAGGTAAATATGATTATTTTGGTAGAACGAACGAGGAATAACAGCAGCGCTGTGGTATTGTTGGGTCAGTTAACAACAGAAGTAATTTTCAATCCAAGTTAATAGAAACTGGGTTAACACACTATGATTAGACAAATTAAAAGTATGGATCGCTAATGGAATAGAAAATGTAAGTAACAGATAATGGCATGTCAAATAAAACAGTTTTCAAGTGTGAGAATTGGTATTGTAATAAGACTGGTTAAGTGCTAAGACAGAAACATTGTCGTGCAGTAGTTGCTGTCGATAGAAGGGTTAAAGTACGACATTAACCAAAGACAAGACGATGGTCAAGTAGTACCGAGATGGATTCCCACTTGATATACAACAAGTGTCTTGTGGCCAAAAAGAAATACTTGTGGATTGAATAATCTCTCCAGTAAAATCATTTTAGCTCCAACAGCACGTCCGTTAAAAAACTCTGTGTATCTTAAACTACAAACTTGAAAAATCCTAATCTGTAGCTATCATATACGCTGTCGTTGATCTGAATTTCTTTATAGAAAGAAAAAATTAAATCACTATAACTCCAATACTACCCTAGAAAAATCCAGAGACTAAAATACAATGATTTAACATTGCACAACGTAAAGGAAGGCAGGTTGAGGGAACAGTCTAATTGCTGTTCTTTTTAGCGTCAGTTCCATCAACTTTCAAATCCACAGAACTACATGTAAAGTGTTGGTTATTATTAACCCACCGGCTGTTTCATTGCATGAAAATATCAAACCACTGGCGTCCATTCATTGCCTCCAAGAACTGTTACCTTCAGCTTAAAATTGAACTGGAAAACCAAAGATTACAGTTTAAATACCCAATTTTACGCAATCTAAATATAATTTTACGCAATCTAAATCTGCACAAAAAAGTAAAAAAAAATAAAAATCTGGACAATTTCAAATTCGCTGTGTAACTTTAGGGGCTGACAACTTAGTATGAATGACCCAAGTTTAAAAATAGTGCTTGGTATGACCAGAAGTCTAATAAATGTATGAACGTGGTACGACCACTCACAATTTACTCGAATGATTAAGAGCTTAATAATTACGAAAACATTTCCATCTGTTATTAGATGCTATTAACGGCAATGAAACAGACGCCAGATTTACAAAAGTAAACTTAACATTTTTCAAGTTTACCATGACTGGAAAACGTTAACCCCTTTCTTAAATCAGGGGAGTTCTACGAACCCGGAGAGTAAAGTCCTGTCTACACAACGGGCCTGATCGGCGGACCTCCCCTCTAACGGGCACACTTGACTGGCAAACCGTCAAATTGCCTGATGGGTCTTGTAGCAAAATCACCATGGTGGTGCCCGATGGCTTGAACTTCGACCCTGGCAGAGTACGTTAACCATATAAATTTTTTTTACCGAGCCATTCTTTGCACCATATTCTCTTCTTTTCATCACACACAAAGCAATTATCATGTTACACAATATGTTTATCGTACTGCACTGAAACACACTACTGGCATCGTCGGGCACGCCCACCTCTTCATCAGCCTCACCCGTGTGGACAACATTCACGCTAAGCCCGCCAGAATTTGCCCGTCAACCCCACCCCGGAGCACGCCAATCAGGCTCGCTCGTGTGGACAGGCCTTTAGGAATATCAGTTCTGAAGAGGTAGCGTGACACTCTCGAAGCCATATTACAAAATCAACGGCAGCAAACAAGGACTCCCCAGATAAAATAAAGAGTAACCTAGACATGTTATCAGTTGTATGAATAACTTTCAATACCATTTTATCTTTACTTTGCCTGCACATTTATCACTCTAGCAAAACTGTTTGCACCGAAAACAGGTTTAAGTTTACGTTTAATAGAGACTAACTTAAAAGACTGAGACAACCGAGACAAAGTAAAAATTACTATGATTTTCAGTTTCTATATTTATTATCCAAAACAATATCACTATCTAATTGTTCACCCGGAGAGTTAAAACAGCTTAATTTCTTCCTCACTGCCACTAGTAGCCAAACTGCACAAAAGTGTTGGAATAACAACCTACTTAAGTTTTTAATGCACAGCCATTTTCAAGTCAAAACTGATAACAGACTACTTGTATGGGGGTTAATCAACTAACAAGGTTCCTAGGAAAAGCATTCATAGTCTTCGTTCAAATTTCAATTTTAGAGTTTATTCAGTACACACGTAGTCAGAGAAGTTGTCAAATTCAACAACTCTTAAAGAATTCCTGCTTGAGGAAAGCTTTGTATCAAGATTTTAATTTTTCTTAAGGCCTGTCCACCCCACGACCGGGCCTGATCAGCGGACCGCCCCTCTAATGGGTACACTTGACGGGTAAAAACCGTCTAATTGCCATGATGGGTCTTGAAGCAAAATCACCATGGTGGTGCCCGATGGCTTGAGCTTCAACCCTGGCAGACATACGTAACCATATAAATTTTTTTGCGGGCCATTCGCCCCACCTCTCCATCGCCTCACCCGTGTGGACACAAATACACGGGTAAGCCCGCCAGAATTTGCCCATCAACCCTGGAGCACGTCGACCAGGCCCGCTTGTGTGGACAGGCCTTTAGTACTAAATTATCCATCAAAGGAAAAAATCTATAGGAACAAAGGCCAAAAGAATCTGCTGTATCTGGATTTCCAAAAAATACATCTATCCATGTACTCAGACTATCTCGCACAACCATACATACAAAACAGTAAATAGAAGGTACCCAATGACATGAACACTAGGAAATTGCAGATAAACTATTTTAAATAGGGGGAGATACTCTGAAGACCTCTTCCAGAAAGTTAACAAGGACTGTATTAAATGCCTTTAAAACACTATGCAACAAACTTAATGAAATTGACCATTACAGCTTTCCTTACATCAGTACCATTCAACCACCACACGCAAAGATGATATAGTTGTACTGTATTAAGTCTGTTCTTAAAAACCGATAAACTTAAAACAAATTAAACAAAGTTGCTTTCACTAGTCTTCGATGATACTCTAAAGCCAGCTCAGTATTACATTTTTAGTCAATATCAAAACTAATCACTTTGCAATCAAAGGGCCTTGCTTCTTCAGTATGGATAATGGGGCATTTAGTATTGCACACTTTGCTGTAATTCCATATAAAAAAACAAATCATTGCTATGACAGCTAACACAAGCTTAGTGCTGGTCATGAATAAACTTCCAGCTTTCAACTCATAACCAATTAAGCAGTCAAAATGCCATGTTGGAATGGAGGTCACTAAAGCTAAAACCTAAACCCAAATAAGCAGTCAAATGACTAAAGGGTGTCACCAAGTTTTAAACTTCTGAAAGCAGCATGGTGTCACCTTCATGGTAAACTACCAAATTTGCAGTTAAAACTTCTAAAGATTTTTTTATTGAACAGCCATTTAAGAAACCATGTTACAATTTCAAACTCTTAATTTCATAGGGCAAAGAAATTGCAGCCATACTCAACATTAAGCATACATTTAACTTCAATTTTATTCCATAACTTATTCACTGAAATTAAACTAAGTTTATGTTTCACATGTGATACTCAGCCATTTAATTAAAGACTGCATGCTTGAGGGAAAAGTTTTACTAGCCGACAACCTCTATCATCTCTGGTCATGGTCAATTTCACTTCAACGCCAATCAGGATTGAGATTTAAAACTCACCTAGCTAATTTGTACTCTTACTTTCCCTTACAATAGCAACCATACACTTATCAGGTCTAACTCATGTCTACGAATATATCAAGAGTAATTAGTATCCATATTATAGCACCAATTGCCCAAGAACCATTGCAGTCAAGTCACCCAATTATGCAAGCGCCAATATGCTGTGCATTACTTTACTGAACCGAGATTTGAAGTTGCTGGAATTGCTGCTCCAAGACTCAGGCCTTGGAGATATTGGGAGTCTGATCAAAAGCCTTGCAATGGTAATAGAACTCTTAACATTCCTTTTACAGGATTATGAACAATCCCGTTCACTAAAGCTTAATATGACCAACTCAAAATACCTTAGGACAAAATTATTTAAACAAGTGATTTATATTTTACATTTACCTATAAGCGGTTTCCCAGATGCACTGATGTGTACACCGATCGCACAACTTCCACAGCAGCCCTCCTGAACGGAACCACCGGCTTGTCAGCAAGTGTTCAAGATTAACAAAGCTGATCAGCCTCTGAATGGCTAAACTCGCTGGAGCGTCACAGCGTCTGAATTACTAAACCTTGTCGGAAACCTCATGTTCTACCAAGAATACAATACAAAGTTTGACACTGGTTTTGTCAGGATCTCTTCACACCTCTGTTCATTAGCGTCTGGGCTGTTCAACCTTGTTGGAACGTCAAGAACTACCAGGAATCCATTACAAAATTTGGTAGATTTGTCAGGATCTCGCCACACTTCTGTTAGGGGTAAATATTGGGTACGGTTGACTTCATAGGAAATCTAGCAAAAGGTTCGCTATCTGCTTAAAATAAAATCAGTTTTGCAATTAAATCCCAATTTTCAAAGAAACATTTTGACTATGCTTAGAACGGACTAGTCAGCTCAATGCTTACAGTAAATTACTTAAACATTAGATTAAAGCTTAAAAATTAAACTAACTCTAAGGACTTGATATAAGGTAATATATCTACAATGAAATTAATTTCTTAAAAGTAAATTACAACATAAACTGCCAGCAAACTTAAGAGAATTATGTGATGCTATACCATTACACATTCTTGCTAACTCCCTAAATCCTGGTTACTGGAACTAAAGTAACTAAAAATAATCTGGAAATCTGGAAATCTTAAAAGAAAAAATTCAAAAGTTCCTGAAGGCAGCCAATCCCCCCTCCCTTCTGATATCAAAACTTCATACATACTGATTTAGCTCACTATCAGACAAAGTTTACTTGTGTCAATTTCAACTGTCACAATTTTGATCTTTTAGCAATTTGTCTACGTAGTCTGCCAAACACTGCCCAACATTCATATTAAAAGATACTAGACTGACATTTATGTCAGCAATAAGCCAAAAACTATATACTTTAAATCAGTAGCATTAAACCCTTCCACTGGCGTATTTAAGGAAGCAAAAACTTTAATTATAAAAAGTATCCAAAATGGTAATGCCGCGATGACCTAGTAGCAGTAATTCTACAGAATAGTCCGCACGGACTACAAGGAATGTAACCGCGGATATGACAAAACACTAGGGATTGGGGCGTCAATTTTATTTCGCCGTGTTAAAGTACTGGCCCCTGTGGGGTTACAGTCTTCCGAATAAAAATTACTCAATTCTTGTTCAGGAGGTATAACTGCATAGGAAAACCGCAACTGCCATAGTCGAGGCCGCCGCGGAATACTACCCTAGATCTACCGAACTAACTTGTGCTGGCCCAAACAAACATTCCTAGCCCGTCATACAACCACCCTTCCCCCATCCCCCATAAATTAAACACAAGTGAGGACGCCGCGCGCGCACAACAAAAAGTAAAGCTAACAAGCATTTAAAAAGCTAAACCATAGTTCTGGAAACCTAACATTCGTCGTAACTCGCAATCAGCACCACCTTTCATACAATTCTAAGTTTAATAACTAAGAAAAACAGTCACCCCAAGCCAACAAGCTTGGCAACACTGAACCATGGTTGCAACCTAAGAATTCAACCAACCACAACACCAGTCATACAAAGTTTAATAGGTTTAATTAAAATAATGGTCCTTTACATGGTAGAACAAAATGTCTACCATGTAAAGTCCTGGGGCCACCTTTGCGGAGCAGCACAGCCACCCCGACAAAGGTGGCCCCAATTAGTTGGTAAAACTTAAGCCTAAAGACACTAAATGCTACATTAATTTACTTAAAAGCTTAGCTTTTTAAACAAATTAACTACAAAAACAAATTGGACAAAACTAGGTTAATGGAACGTACGAGCTGAGGGCAGAGTAACCAAATTTCCATATCATTTGTAGTAAAAAATCACTATTTGGTTAAAAAAAATCTGTAAATACTAAAATTAACTTTGCACTGCAGGTATTGTTTATATGAAAGTTTATCCAACCATGAAAAACTGAGTATTAAAGTAATTTAAAATGCAAGTTAACCCTATCGCGAAAACCAAAAATTCCAAAGCGCGAAGAACTGAGAAAAGTAATTAGTTTAAAGTTAATCCAATCGCTAAAGTTATTTAAAAAGTTAATCCAAGCTGAAAACGGGTAAAAATACGAAAGTAAGTTTTGAATGAAAGTTAATAAACCATGAAAAAGTTCTTAAATTGCCAAGTTAAATCCGAGTGGGAAAAACGAGAAAAGTAATTATCGTTTATGAAAGGTTATTCCAAACAAATGAAAACATGGAAAGGACTAAAGTAATCTTTTTTAGACACGTTAATGATAGAGAACTAAGATAATCCAAGCGTGAAAACTGATAAAAAGTACTAATAGATTAAATCCAGCGTGAGACTGGGAAATACAATACGCAAAACTATAAAAACTTTGACTTGCAATTTTACTTTAACTGTCGTGCACACGAAAATTTCACTTCATCTTCAGGCAATGAGCCGTTTGCAGAGTACGTATATTAAAGACTAATTCTGTGGTCGAAATTCTTTGCGATAACCTAGGCAATCCGCCAGTGTTTCGCCAACGCCGTACCCGTAAAAATGACTCCATCTGAAAGCAAGTGTCATTTGCAGATTACTTACTTGCAAGAGTGAGCCTGTTTTTTGGCGACACCTACGCAACTCTCCATGTTTCATCTAAATGCTGTGCCATTTGCCCAGTATTTGCAAGAGATACTGTTTTGAGACTCCCAAGCAATCTTCCATTGTTTCGCCGACCAATCTGTAAAGAATAAAACAAGTTACAGGTTGAAAAAATGCCAGTCAACCTGCTTAATATAACGTGATTAAGATGAATTCCTCCTTTGTGGGTACATACTGATTTAAGGAAAATAGACTACGAAATCTTCACAGATCGAAAACTCACAGAAAACAAAACCATGGCATACTTTGTAACAGTCCAAAACTATAGTTTACCTGAAGCACAAAGCCGTACAATTGTATAAAAACTGCTGAAATTAATCTTCTCCAAGTTCACATTCAGGACTAAAAGTACCCAAAAGTTAATTAAAAGAAAATGGAGGAACCAACCATTACAATAC